>NC_057805.1:403566026-403627081 GCF_018294505.1 Triticum aestivum
GTCGCGGCCGCCCGCAGAGGCCGAGCGGCGAGCCACCTTTGCCACCGCCTCTCGCCCGAGCTCGTCTTCAGGGGAGGGGCTGCACGGGCGAGTGCAGTCCCTGGCCTCGTATCCTGGCAGTCCGCACCGGATGCACATGACGTCGTTGGTGCAGTCCCGCCGGTAGTGCCCTTTCTCCAAGCACCGGAAACATTTGTCGCGCATCTCCGGCGAGATCTCCTTGCGGGCGGGGGAGGGAGGCGAGCGCGGTGCCACCTCAGGCTGCCCTTCCACAAGGTCTTCCTAGAAGGAGGGGCCTCCATCCAGGGAATCAGCCAGCGGCAAGACTCCACCTCCGGCATCGGCGCCGCCTCTGGCGCAGCCGCCTCCACCGACTTCTCCAAGGTCGAGGAAAGCCCCAGACCCGAGATGACGGGGCGCTCCTGATGCGGGAACGCGGAGGACACGGAGAGCAGGCTCTCAGCCTTGGGCCAAACGGGGGTGCGCGCGGGAGAGGGAGAGGTGGCCGTCATCACCGGAGTGGCGGGCGGCGGGAGGGTGGACGCTGGCGTCAGAGCGACGCACGACGGAAGGCTCAGAGCGGAGCGGGAGCGCTCAGAGTGGAGCCAGAAATCAGCCGGCAGTGATCTTTATTTGGAAATTTGTGAGACGTCGCCAGCACTGAGCATCTTCATAAGCGCTTTTTCAACCACAAGTTGAATGGGCCACAATGGGTGTCTTACATGTTTGAGTCCAAGAATGTGTGCTCTTGTGGTATTTAGAGACACCCATGTAGTAGATGGATGGCATCCAGTAGGATCATGACAACTCGGCGACGGCGGCGGGGTGTGCTTCTATCTCATTCCCCCTCCATCCCCTTCCTCTCGCCAGATCGCCTCTGCAACGACATTGCTACCAAATTACCCCTATGATTGAGAGAGATAGTTGCATGTAGCCATCATTTTTAACATGCCTAATATTAATTTTTTCACTACTAAATCTGGCTTTGAGGTCCCACTTGTCAATGTGAGGTTGTTCTCTCTCTTGTGGTGGCTTGGTGGACTCGTGCGGTAGTTGGGCGGCGGCGAAGGCATGGTGCTCTCTGGCGACAGCGACGAGCGATGACGAGTGGTCGAGTGACAATGGTGGTTGGCGATGTTGTGGCCTCCGACAGTAGCACGGTGGTCTTCGGCGACGATACGCAGACGTGGTAGTATTAGAAGTACCGAAATTTCCTATTTTATTGGAAGCAAAAGAGCTGATTATTGGGACTCCCCGCTGCGGGCTCCAGGGGTGGTCTGATCATGGCCGTCTCAGACGCTTTCTTCAAGATGTCTGATTTCCACACCACGCATGGATCGATTTCGGCCACCATCACCATGCTTGCCGAGGGCCTGGTCTGGACCCTATCTTCTGTCTATGGCCCTCAAGGGGAGCAAGAAAAGCAACTCTTCATTGATGATCTTAGGGGACTGAAGAGCGTGGTGAAGCCTCGGTGGCTCATCCTCGGTGACTTCAACCTAATCACCAAGGCGGCTGACAAGAACAATCAGAACATCAACAAGCGCCTCATCGGACGCTTCCGGGCTGCGCTAAACCACCTGCAGCTAAAGGAGATCCGGCTATCCGGTCGGAAGTTCACATGGTCAAATGCTCAGGAAACCCGATGCTGACTAAAATAGACCACATCTTCCACACCGACGATTGGGACATGCTTTTCCCCAATGCGCACCTCCAGGCCATCTCATCCGCATGTTCGGATCATGCCCCTCTTTTCCTGCAAGGGGACACTGAGGTGCGGCGCAGGCCTTCCTTCAAGTTCGAAGAGTTCTGGCTTCGGCTTCCAGGCTTCAAAGACACAGTGGCTGCGGCCTGGGGGAAGCCTGTTCGGGCACAAAATGCCATCCGCAGAATCCACATCAAGTTAGCGCGCACCGCGAAGGCTCTGAAGAAATGGCAACGGAAAAGTGTTGGGGTCCTTAAAACCCAGATTGACATTGCTAAGGAGGTGATCTGGAGGCTTAATCTTGCCGAGGAGGGGAGATCCCTCTCCCCTGCCGAGCTAGAGCTTCGACGCAGATTGAGGAAGTCGTACCTCGGCCTGCTGTCATTCCAGAAGGTGAAGCTTCGCCAGCGTTCTCGCCTCACTAGGATCAGACTTGGGGACGTCAACTCTAAATTCTTTCATGCGAAGTTAAATGGCCACCGGCGAAAGAACTACATTCAGACGCTTCACACGGCCCAGGGTTTTGCTATCACGGCCGAGGACAAGGAGCGGGTCCTCCTCTCTCATTTTCGTGATCACCTCGGAACGCCGATGCCCCGAACCGCGAGTCTTATCTGGGACAACCTCGAGATGACGCCGCATGACCTTTCTGAGCTAGATGCTCCCTTCGGCGAGGCCGAGATCAAAGACGCGGTTTTTTCACTGACCTCTGTAAAAGCGCCAGGTCCGGATGGTTTCATTGGAGCCTTCTTCAAGTCATGTTGGGAGATCATCAGGCAGGACATCGTGGCAGCTATTTTGCAGTTTGCCAGCCTCCGAGGTGACTGCTCCTCCCTCGTCAACTCGGCCAACATCATTCTCCTACCCAAGAAGGCCGACGCCAGGGTCGTTGGGGATTACAGACCAATCAGCCTCATTCATAGCCTTTCCAAGATTTTCTCCAAGTTGCTAGCAAACAGGCTGGCTCCCATTCTGCCCACCCTCGTTTCCAATTGCCAGAGTGCTTTCACGCAAAAGCGCTCAATTCACGATAACTTCATGCATGTTCAGAACCTCATCAAAGACCTACACCGCCGAAACATCCCGGGTCTCTTCCTCAAGCTTGATATTTCAAAGGCTTTCGACTCTGTCAATTGGGTATTCCTGCTGGAGGTTCTCCAACGTCTGGGGTTCGGCCAGCGTTGGCGCGACTGGATCTGCCTGTCTCTGTCTACTTCGTCTTCTAGAGTCCTTCTCAATGGAAACCCGGGCATGAATTTCTGGCATGCAAAGGGTCTTCGTCAGGGAGACCCTCTATCACCGATGTTGTTCATCCTGGCCATCGACCCGTTGCAGCAGATTCTCCGGCTCGCCACCCAGAACGGCATTCTTAAGCCCATCAGAGCAGGCTCTGCAAGATGTAGAATTTCACTCTACGAGGATGATGCTGGCATTTTCGCGAATCCGGATAAGGACGAGCTCCGGGCCATTTCTGCTATCCTCTCGGCCTTTGGGAGGGCTAGCGGCCTCGTCACAAACCTGTTCAAGACCGAGGTTTTTCCGATCAGGTGCGGCAACATTGACCTTCAAGACGTGCTGGTCGACTTCCCAGCCAAGATCGTTGCCTTCTCGGGCCGCTACCTCGGGCTACCCTTGCACTTTCGCCGGTTGCGCGGGATCGACCTGCAACCCTTCATCGACAAGATTGCTGGCAGGCTACCGGGATGGAAGGGCAAGCTTTTCAACAAGATCGGCCGGGTCACCCTGGCTCAGTCGGTCCTTACGACCATGGCAACATTTCACATCACCGCCCTAAGCATACCAAACGGGACCCTGCGTAAGGTTGGCAAAATAATACGTGACTTCGTCTGGCAAAAAGAGGACCAAACTCAGACATCCGGTGGGCACGCCTTGGTTAGCTGGAAGACGGTTTGTCGCCCCAAGCATCTAGGCGGTCTTGGGATCATGGACCTTGAGAGATTTAGCCAGGCGCTTCGCCTCCGTTGGCCTTGGCTTCAATGGACGGACCCAGACAGGCCTTGGGTGGGTTCCGAGCTGCCCTGCGACCAAGCTGTCTCGTTGGGCAATGGGAAAAAGGCTCTCTCTTGGCATGACAACTGGAGTGGTAAAGGGCCCCTCAAGCTTATTGCACCTGAGCTTTTCAAGATAGCCTCCAGGAAAAACAGAACGGTGCACGGAGAATTATCGAACGAGAGTTGGATCAGGGCAGTCTCTAGCCTTCGGTCCATGCACCAGCTGGGGGAATTCGTGTCTGTATGGGAGTGGATCAGCCAGACCACCCTGTTACCGACCAACGAGGACCACATTTCCTAGAACCTGACTACCAACGGGGCTTACTCCTCTGCGTCGGCGTATGGGGCACAATTCTATGGCTCTCATCCTAGGTTTAACCCCTCCAAGGTCTGGTCCGCTCATGCCGAACCCAAGTGCAAATTCTTCGCCTGGCTGGCCCTCCATGGGAGGATTTTGACTGCGGACAGGTTGGCATTGCGTGGCTGGCCTCATGACCCCAGATGCCAGCTCTGCCTTCAGGAGCCAGAAACTGCAAGCCATCTCTGCAAGGACTGCCCCTTTGCAGTCGCGGTATGGAACCAAGTGAACACATGGACAAATGAGGGCTTGCCGATATCGGGGTTCCTACATGAGCCCGGAAGCGTGTCAAATTGGTGGGATACCTTGCTTGCAAACCAATCAAAGCAGGTGCGTCGGCGACGCAACGGGAGGATCATCTACACCTTATGGTCAGTATGGAAGGAGCGAAACAGGCGAGTTTTCACCGGTATTCGTTCGACGTATACGGAGGTTGCCATGCTGGCCTTGGAGGCAATTAAACAACGCGAATTGGCATTTGCTGGAGCCAGACCAACCGAGGGGATTGGCTAATTTAGCTTTGGGTTAGTACCGTGTTCTGGTGGTTTATGTCGCATTCCCTAAAAATGTGCGCCCCTCTGTACATCGCGTTTCTCGCTTACCTTCTATAAAGAAAAGGCAGTGCTCCTGCCGGTTCCTCTTTTTTTTTTAATAAATTTACCGAATAATGAGAGTCCGCCGAAATGAAGGGGCTGATTGTAGGGAGTGAACAGGTTGATTGTGGGCCAAAATTTTCCATTTCAATGGGAGTTCTTGGGAGTGAAGGGTATTTTGGTCAGCATTCCTTCCCCCAATAAATTACGTATTTGAATAGTTGGGACATAAAAATTGCTCCAACCGAGTCTCATTTTCGTATAAACTATTGACACATCCCAATAATCAGGCCCTTCACTATATAAAATTGGATTATTTTTTTGGCCCTCACAATAATTGTCATGTCAGTGTGCCGCCGCTGGAGTCTTGCCATCACCGGAGAGAGAACGACATCACATTGACAAGTGGGACCTTAAAACCAGATTTAGTATTGGGAAGAAATTATTTGGCCTCTCGCCTCTCAAAAAGCACCTCCCTTGCAAACCGTGGATAAATTATTTGGACTGACGAGAAAGCTCTTATTGTTTTTTTAAGGCTGTTGGAATAAGGAGCCGATGGAGTGCACATTTGAAAACCCTCCAACGTCCCGCTGGAGCGTGCGACTACATGCAACGGAGACAGCACGGCATACGTCATGGTGCTCTGCGCACACGTTGTGGTTAGTGCAATGAACGGGAAGCGTGGCCCTCTTCATTGCCACCCAAGTGGCGCCACCATGTGAAGATTTTGAGATCCAACACTATCTTCCCTCGACAAATAAAAATAAAAATCAGTCAAAAAAGAGATCCACACACTCCCTGTCCCAGTCTTCGGTGTTTTCCGAGATGCTTGCGAGTATGAAATACTCCCTCTCTCCCACAAAACGATCTTATAGTGTGGGACAGAGGAAGTACTATATACTACCACTTGCAGCGGGCTTGTGCCGGCAAAGTTCGCATATCATTAACGGAAAACCGAATATTATACCGGTCTCAAATCAGTTGCGGGACATCCATGCATCATGCATGGGTTGACAGCTCAACTCCACGTGGGCACCGAAGACTATGGTAACAGACGGCAGAAGCTGCAGAACTGATGAACTGAAGAATGCGTATGCTGAAAAATAAATAAGCCAAGGATAATCCGATCGACTGCCTGTCCCAGCGGGAGCATGGTGGGCTTGCTGGCAGTGAACTCCGGCAAACGACCACAACATAGATGCCACTAGATGGAGTACGTAGATTGACTGGATCTGCTCTTGGCACTTGAGGTGAGGTCGACGCGTGGTTGATCCGTCCTCGCAAGCTTCATGCACCGTGCAACCACCAAGGAGAGACAATCGAGTGGGTATTAATCATCGTCACCCTACCTTGAAATCGAACGGCTATTGATCATCGTCACCCTACCTCAAAGTCAGAAGAAAAAATACTGACCGGCAACACCTCTCTTTTTCTGAGGGGTCCGACTGCCAGCACCCGAAAACGCGTTCCAGCGAATCCTGCCGTACGTGGCCCGTGCTTCGGGATGGGCCACCGGCTCTCTGGCTCGTACCTCTTTCTTTTCTTATATACTGCTGGGCTGCTGCAAGGAGGCCCGCTTGTTCAGTTGTGTCGGTACAGTGGCCCAGTGGCCTCCTTCGCTTATACCTCCTTCGTTTTTATTTATTCTGCATATTAGGTTTGGCTGGAATCAAACTTCGTAAAGTTTGACTATGTTTATAGAAAAAATATATAAATATTTATCATAACAAATCTATATGATGTGAAAGTACATTCAATAATGAATCTAATGGTATTGATTTGTTATTGAATATGTTAATATTTTTGTTTATAAACTTTGTCAAACTTTATAAAGCTTGACTTTGACCAAAGCTAATACGCAGACTAAATAAGAACGGTCCCTCCGTTTAAAAAAAAGTGTCTGGTTTTAGTTCAATAAAAAATTGAACTAAAGTTTGTTTACGTTACGCAGAACGCCAAGTCACGAGGCCACCTTCTAACCTAGGCCGCCGCCGCTGCCACTACATCTATCACCACAGCTTCGGTCCTCCTCCTCTCCTCCGTCCGGGACCTCGTTGGCGGAAAGAGGAGTGGGGACACGTCCATTTTTTGGGGTTAGGTTTTTACTTCTTCAGTGACATCGACGAGGTGGTGGTGACGATGGCATGTTGGAATTAGGTCTCTCTGGTTTTTCCCTGCCTCGACGACATCCGATCTCGCACCGACGAAGAACCTGTTGGAGTTTGTGTCCCTAGACCTGTTGGTTCCCCTCAGATCTTGGCAGTTCCTGTGTCTTTCAAGGAGAACTTATGGCTAGCTGTTTGTGTGACGACTTCGACATCTTCTTATGTGTTGTTCTGTGGCTTGGTCCGGTTTTTCCAGCCTCCGTGCTGATGGTAATGGAACCTAAAAAACAGGTAAGGTTCCGTCTGTTCGGGAACGTAGCATGCAATTTCAAAAAATTCCTACGCTCACGCAATATCTATCTAGGAGATGCATAGCAACGAGAGGGGGAGAGTGTGTCCACGTACCCTCGTAGACCGAAAGTGGTTGCGTTTGTTAACATGGTTGATGTAGTCGAACTTCTTCTCATTCCGACTGATCAACCACCGAACGTACGGCACCTCCGAGTTCTGCACACGTTCAGCTCGATGACGTCCCTCGAACTCTTGATCCAGCAAAGTGTCGAGGAAGAGTCCCGTCAGCACGACGGCGTGGCGACGGTGATGGCGAAGTAATCCGCGCAGGGCTTCGCCTAAGCACTACGTGAATATGACCGGAGGCGTAAACTGTGGAGGGGGCGCCGCACACGGCTAGCAATTGTTGGCGTGTCTTCTAGGCGCCCCCTCCCCATGTATATATAGGTGGGAGAGGGAGGGGAGCAGCCTTGGGGCGCCCCAAGTAGGAGGAATCCTACTTGGGGGCCTCCTCCAATTCGGCCTCCCCCTTTCCTTATCTCCGGAGGGGAAAGGAAAGAGGGGAGAGGGGAAAGGAAGGAGGAATCATATTCCCTCTATTTCCTTTCCTCCTCCCCTTTTCCTTTCTCCACTTAGACCGGCCCATATGGGGGCGCACCAGCCCACTAGGGGCTGGTCTGTCCCGCCCTTGGCCCAATAAGGCCCATATCTTTGCCGGGGGAGGGGGGAGGGGTGCCCGGAACCCCCGGAACACTTCCGATGTCCGAATACTATCGTCCTATATATGCATCTTTACCTCTTGACCATTTCGAGACTCCTCGTCACGTCCGTGATCTCATCCGGGACTCCGAACAACATTCGGTCACCAAATCACATAACTCATATAATACAAAATCGTCATCGAACGTTAAGCGTGCGGACCCTATGGGTTCGAGAACTATGTAGACATGACCGAGACACCTCTCCGGTCAATAACCAACAGCGGAACCTAGATGCTCATATTGGTTCCCACATATTCTACGAAGATCTTTATCGGTCGTACAGTAATGATAACATACGTTATTCCCTTTGTGATCAGTATGTTACTTGCCCGAGATTCGATCGTCGGTATCTTCATACCTAGTTCAATCTCATTACCGCTAGTCTCTTTACTCGTTCCGTAATGCATCATCCCATATGTCGGGGATATACCCCGCGGCGTAAACCGGCCGGAAGTATAACCCGGCCGGACCTGGCGGTTTACTTGAGACCCAGCTGAGACTTAACGATTCACTGGCGACCCGTTTGGACCTGGCGGTTTACGATTCATTGGTAATCCGGCAGGCGGGTCAGAGGAGCGACAAGACCCGGTGGCCCAACGGGCGGTTCATGAAGGCCGGTTCATACTATGGTGGGTCGGTTTAAGAGCAAAGGCGTGAGAAATATTTGTCTTACAAGGAGTTAAGACCTGGACTTGTATCCGGTTTGTATTAGAGATAGATTAGTCCTAATCCTAATAGGACTCCACATGTAACCCGTCCCTTCAACATATATAAGGAGGGGCAGGGCTCCCCAAAGAGGGACAGGCAACAATCAATAATCTCTAGGGCAAGACACAATTAGAGGAGAGCCGGTTTACGGTGACTCCCTCATGAGCGTAATGAGATCTAGCCTCAAACAGCATGTAGGGTTATTACCGGATGATGTTTCCCGGGGCCCGAAGCTGTCTAAATCCTCGTCTTGTGTTGCGTCTCTTGATTCCGCTCAACCCCTCTCAAGCTACTACATAGATGCGCTGGCCTCGCGACTAAGTCCTGACACTAAGGACATCTGCCGTGACAATTCCACGACAGTTGGCGCCCACCGTGGGGCTGGCGCACGGTGGTGTTGAGTTTTGAAGGGATCTTTTTTAGGGTTCGAGAAGCTCGCAATTGATCTGATGAAAAGAGTCGGCACGGAACGATCGCGCAAGAAAACCTGCCGGCGGACAACCTTGGGTAGAGCCGGCACAGCCATCATTCTGTGAATCGAGATTGTAACTAATTTCAGAGTGGACATATACGGGATCCGAGTTCAAGAAAAACTAGGGTTGGAGCGTTCTGTGAGCCACCATCGCCGTAAACCTGGTGATCCATCAATCCGAAGCAAGATCGTTTTTCTGCATTGTCAGACGTTATCGAGACCGACAAGTATTTTTTTCTGCTGATTCAACTCGTACACGGCATCAGAGGTCAGCCCCAATTCGGTTTCCTATGCAATCAAACCGTCAGGATTACCTGCGCTGTGTCTTGGTCAGTTGTCAAATCACCGAGACAGTCAAATTCTACTACGGTTCACTGTTTTGCTGATTTAAAACTCCGAGGCGTCAACTCATAAGCTGCTGGTGCTACGACACGTTGGGTAAAGGCCAAAGATAATTTCATCAACCACAAGTACTACTTGGTGATCACGTGGGTTCTTAAAGGTGTGCCTTGTTTCATGCACATATACCACGTTCGTCTTGGCTCCAGCTCATGTGCGCATCAGTGTGTTTTCTGGTCAATGGAAAGTCAAACTAGCACGCCACCACAGCGGACCTACGGCGCGGGAGTAAGAATCAGTGGCGGCAGGATCCGTCGCAGCAGTAGTGCACTCCTGAGAGCCGCTGCCCTTGTTTGCCTCTGAATCGCCAGCTGCCACACCGAGCCGCCTCAAAACCGCTACGCCACACCACGCGCCGCATCAACTGCAGCAGGGGTAAGCCGCCGCCGTCTTAACACGCTGCCGCTGCAGCTCTTGAGCCGTTGTACTGCCGCTGACGTTGCGCCAATTTATCCACTTCTGAGTTCTTGAGCCACCGTGCCTGTGGCCTCTGGGCTGCTGGGTTCGCCCCGCGTGGAGGCACAGGAGAAAAAAAATTGTGGCCGGAGGATAATGGAGCAGTGCATGCATATATGTGTTGGTTTGAGGACGTCAGCCCAAGGGGGCGTGGTGTTGCAATTGTTTTGTTGTCATATAAAAGTGAAAAGGGGACGTTCGTCTGAGTCACCTCTGCCGTGTTGAGCCGCCGGAGACGCCAGTCTGCTCGAACCGCCGGGATTATATTGAGTTGCCGGTTTACCTGAGACGTTTGTATCGCAACGAACGGATCATCGGTCGACCAAGTAAATCAGGTGATATCAGTTTAAGTTTATTTAATTAAACATATTGTTTTCATCAAAGAACAATTACTTTGGTCTGTGTGTTTGTATGTGCAGCAAAGGTGGTGCCATGTTGTGCCTATGAAGTGTACGTCAGCTCCATCACGCACCGGCGTCTGCGCCCGCTTACTGATGGAACAGGTGTGCGCAAGTCGCCGCCCGTGCAGCTTAATCTACATCAACCCGCCGGAGTCGCGTTGAGCCGCCCTTGCCGCTTTGAGCCGCCGGGGTTATATTAAGTCGCCGGTCTGCCTAAGCCGCCGGAACTATATTGAGTCGCTGGTCTGCCTGAGCCACCTCTGTCGCGATAAACGGATCATCCGTTGTCCAAACAAATCAGGTGATATCCATCCGAGTTTGTTTTATTAGCACATGTTATTTTTGTCAAAGAATAAGTTTATCTTTGCCGTGGTCTGCAATATTGTTTATGCAGGGCAATTATTTATGACAAAAAGTGACATTATACCGTGGAGATGGGGGCACGCCAACATCTTTTGGCACAAGTGGTCGTCGTTACTCAACTGACTCCTACACCGGCTTACAACGTCGCGGCCAACTCTCCCACCCGAGCCGGTTTACAATGCTACGGCCGACTCTCCCGTCCGCACCGGTTTACAACGCCGCGGCCGACTCATCCGTCTGTGCCGCCTCTGATGTTGCGGTCCTCCTTGTCGTCCGTCTCTCGCGGCCTGGTCTACATCAACATACCGGGCCGCACCTGTCTGCATGAGCTATTTATTGAGTATGAGCAAGTCACAGCTTGGGTAGCCCGATTTTTCTTTCAACAAAATGGAGGCAAATTATCATATACTATCAACAGCCGTCTGCACTGGATGGTTCAATGGGCAGGCGCACAAATCCGCCGCCACTACAGTTTGGTTAACTTCAAATCACCAGTTGGAAGGAACCATTGGCCGAGTTGCTGACACGGCTCATTCGGGATCATTTGCAACCCGCCGCAGTCACCTCAACCTTCTGTGGATTCACATAGTGCTATCAACACCAATGATATACATGTTATGCCGGTTTATAACACGGTTAAATATGGAGAGCTTGAAGCCAACTCCTCGAGTCACCTTTGAGACTCGGGGGCTACGATGACATGACTCAGCAAATCTTGCCAGTTTCAGCAAATTTAAGAACCCCAGGACGATGGAGGGAAAGATAACCTGGTCCCGGAGGCTACTGCTATATTGATGAAAATTTAAAGTCCGTCAGAAAATTTCCGGCTTAGAAAGTATATGACAGTTACAAAATCCTGGCTCAATGAAGAAGTTCCGGGTCATCAGAAAGGATTCCGGTTTAAAATCTGGCTCAAGGGAAGTCAGTCTCACTGAAGCTCTCAATATCCAGTTTACAATCCGGTTCAAGGGAAATCTATTCTCCCACAAAGCTCTGAAGCGCTCAAATCCGGTTTAACAATGTCCGGTTCAAAAAGGAATTAACTTCTCGCAAGTTCGAGTTTAAATGCCGTCAGAAAATTTCCGGCTGAAAATGATGATTCCGGTTTAAAATCCAGTTCAAGAGAAAGATGTCTCCCACAAAGCTTTGAAGCTCTCAATATCCGGTTTAAAATCCCGGTTCAAGAAGAATTTATCTCTTGCAAAAAGTTAAAGGTTGCCGAAGAGGACCTGCTGCCATGATGCGCGGTTCAAACATGGGTATCCTGCCTTATTGGCTTATCATATTATTGATCACTTGGGGGCTTGGTCGTATCCGAACCATAGCTACACCTCTTGATCGGCACAATGCCACAGCATCACTTGGGGGCTTGGTCGTATCCGAACCATAGCTACGCCTCTTGATCGGCGTAATGCCACAACATCACTTGGGGGCTTGGTCGAACCCGAACCATAGCAACGCCTCTTGATCGGCGTAATGCCACAGCAGCACTTGGGGGCTTGGTCGAACCCGAACCATAGCAACACCTCTTGATCGGCGTAATGCCACAACGTCATTTGGGGGCTTGGTCGAACCCGAACCATAGCAACACCTCTTGATCAAATTTGGGGCCTGGCAGCCCGTGAAAAGCCTCGACTACAACGGACCTTTATTTGCCTTTTGCTGAGTTTTCTTTGTTTTCATAAGATTTGTGACGTTTTTAAACCGGTGTTTATCAACCCGGTTAGGCCGTCAACTACAAGTTGACAGTATACAATCAAATTATAATCCGGAGACTATTAGCCCGGTCTGGTTTTGACTCAAAGTCACCAGTATTATATATGGTTAATCCGGTGTTTATCACAACCCGGCACGGTTTTATCATAAACCGGCACGATATGGAAGGAGTTATCAGTACTCAAGATTGGGATTATCACCCTTACTACAAAAAGTTGGTAAAACCAACAATGTGATTCAATGTCACAGGTATGATATATTTCATATTTGATTATTCTTAAGTGCAGCCTTGGTTATAAACCCGGGTTATATGTTGGGCATTATGACCCGTCCGGCGGTAAACCGTCGGGACACTTTAAACTTGTTGTATGCAGAAACAGGTTGAATAAAGCATGATGATAAATTATCCGGTGTTTATTAAACCGGCCTGGCTTTGGACTATAAGTCGCCAGTATATATTTGGATTGCGCCATTGGAATCATGTGCTTATAAATCATTGGGTTATATTATTCAAATAGCCAAAGTTGGCTGAATTTTCATTATGATATTGAATGAATAAGGTTTTCATACCGGATTATATTATCTTGAATAGCCAACATGGCTGGATTTTTATGGTTATTAATAACCGGTATTATTGAGGTTTTCAAAGTCGCTTTAGCGCAATGGCCATTATTTTATCAAAGGATATGATTTATTCTACAATGGAAGGAATAGTCCCGAGTCGCTGCAGGCTTACAACCCGGCACTTGGTAGCTACATTATTCAAACTGAGATTACATGCAAGTCTCATGTCGCTGCAAGCATGCACCATGACACTTGGGTGCTAATGCAAAGTCATTTTTACTACTTATTGAAGACCCGACTCATCATATCATAATGAGCTGGCCCTTGGGGGCTACCAATTGCTCCTGTCAACAATTCAAGGTACACAAGTTTTCGTCCATTATGTTGAAGGATCCACTGCTCAGTTGGTAAAGCACAAAGCTCTTAACCTTGTGGACGTGGGTTCAAGCCCTACGATGGAAGCTACATTATAAGATGTTATTTTCATTGAAGTATATATCAAGTCCCGGTTCAGTATTATCTTACTAAGCCGGCCCTTGGGGGCTACACATCACTGCTCAAGTCTACATGATTATATTTACAAAGTCCCTGCTCATTATTGCATAATGACCCGGCCCTTGGGGGCTACACTGATTGAAGTTTTTATAAGCAATTACAAGTCCCAGGTTGCTGCAAGCATGACAACCCGGCACTTGGGGGCTACATCTATGGAGT
Source organism: Triticum aestivum (assembly GCF_018294505.1). NCBI lineage: Eukaryota > Viridiplantae > Streptophyta > Magnoliopsida > Poales > Poaceae > Triticum > Triticum aestivum. The sequence continues at coordinate 403,579,645 of NC_057805.1, forward strand.
ATTCAGTTTATATGATTGAGATGAACAAACCGGATTTCTTCAAGGTTGAAACATTTTATTGGAGCAAGTCTTAAGTTATCACTATGTTCTCCTCTTAAGACTTGGGGGCTACAGGTATTATGCATATAAAGGAGGAACGTCTTCAGTTTATCAGTTTTGAGCAAATCAGGAAGATCAATTACATGACCCGGTGTCGACAACAATTATGACCCGGTGCCATCAATATTTATAAACCAGCAATTTTGGTAATATTAAATCGGCAAGTTTTACATCTTCAAACCGGCTGAATATCAGATAAGTATTTCAAGACCCATATTTCTTAAACCGGCGCTTTGGAAGCCGACTCAAGTGGATTATTCTTCACAATATTTCTCTGTGAGAAACCAATATCAGCAAATTGAGTATGAAGCTGGCTTGCTGACCCGGATTTTCTAGGAGGAAATGACAAGGACTTAAGGATGATCAGATGCCGGTTTACAAGAATTCTTAACCCGGAGCATAATCTGTCAACTTTATTCTTGTATTTGTTTTACAGGATCAGTTGAACATGGATAAATCCAAATTAAACTGGGGGCTAATGTCGGGGATATACCCCGCGGCGTAAACCGGCCGAAAGTATAACCCGGCCGGACCTGGCGGTTTACTTGAGACCCGGCTGAGACTTAACGATTCACTGGCGACCCGTTTGGACCTGGCGGTTTACGATTCATTGGTAATCTGGCATGCGGGTCAGAGGAGCGACAAGACCTGGTGGCCCAACGGGCGGTTCATGAAGGCCGGTTCATACTATGGTGGGCCGGTTTAAGAGGAAAGGCGTGAGGAATATTTGTCTTACAAGGAGTTAAGACCCGGACTTGTATCTGGTTTGTATTAGAGATAGACTAGTCCTAATCCTAATAGGACTCCACATGTAACCCCCCCTTCAACTTATATAAGGAGGGGCAGGGCTCCCCAAAGAGGGACAGGCAACAATCAATAATCTCTAGGGCTAGACACAATTAGTGGAGAGCCGGTTTACGGCGACTCCCTCATGAGCGTAATGAGATCTAGCCTGAAACAACATGTAGGGTTATTACCGGATGATGTTTCCCGGGGCCCGAAGCTGTCTAAATCCTCGTCTTGTGTTGCGTCTCTCGATTCCGCTCAACCCCTCTCAAGCTACTACATAGATGCGCTGACCTCGCGACTAAGTCCTGACACTAAGGACATCTGCTGTGACAATTCCACGACACCGTAACTAACTCATTAGTCACATTACTTGCAAGGCTTATTATGATGTGCATTACCGAGAGGGCCCAGAGACACCTCTCCGATACTTGGAGTGACAAATCCTAATCTCAATCTATGCCAACCCAACAAACACCTTCGGAGATACCTGTAGAGCATCTTTATAATCGCCCAGTTACATTGTGACGTTTGATAGCACACAAGGTATTCCTCCGGTATTCGGGAGTTGCATAATCTCATAGTCAAAGGAATATGTATAAGTCATGAAGAAAGCAATAGCAATAAAACTTAACGATCATTATGCTAAGCTAACGGATGGGTCTTGTCCATCACATCATTCTCCTAATGATGTGATCCCGTTCATCAAATTACAACACATGTCTATGGTTAGGAAACTTAACCATCTTTCATTAACGAGCTAGTCTAGTAGAGGGTTACTAGGGACACTGTGTTTTGTCTATGTATGCACACATGTATCAAGTTACCGGTTAATACAATTCTAGCATGAATAATAAACATTTATCATGATATAAGGAAATATAAATAACAACTTTATTATTGCCTCTAGGGCATATTTCCTTCAGTCTCTGACTTGCACTAGAGTCAATAATCTAGTTCACATCGTCATGTGATTTAATACCAGTAGTTCACATCTTTATGTGATTAGTTCACATCGCCATGTGACTAACACCCAAAGGGTTTACTAGAGTCAATAATCTAGTTCACATCACTATGTGATTAACACCCAAAGAGTACAAAGGTGTGATCATGTTTTGCTTGTGAGAGAAGTTTAGTCAATGGGTCTGTCACATTCAGAGCCGTATGTATTTTGCAAATTTTCTATGTCTACAATGCTCTGCATGGAGCTACTCTAGCTAATTGCTCCCACTTTCAATATGTATCCAGATTGAGACTTAGAGTCATCCGGATCGGTGTAAAAGCTTGCATCGATGTAACTCTTTACGAAGAACTCTTTATTACCTCCATAACCGAGAAATATTTCCTTAGTCTTCTTAGGTAACTAAGGATAACTTTGACCTCTGTCCAGTGATCCACTCCTGGATCACTATCCTACCCGCTTGCCAAACTCATGGCAAGGTACACAATAGGTCTTGTACACAGCATAGCATACTTTATAGAACCTATGGCTGAGGCATAGGGAATGACTTTCATTCTCTTTCTATTTTCTGCCGTTGTCGGGTTTTGAGTCTTACTCAACTTTACACCTTGCAATACAGGCAAGAACTCCTTCTTTGACTGTTCCATTTTGAAATACTCCAAAATCTTGTCAAGGTATGTACTTATTGAAAAATCTTATCAAGCATCTTGATCTATCTCTATAGATCTTGATGCCCAATATGTAAGCAGCTTCACCGAGGTCTTTCTTTGAAAAACTCCTTTCAAACACTCCTTTATGCTTTCCAGAAAATTCTACATCATTTCCGATCAACAATATGTCATTCACATATACTTATCAGAAAGGATGTAGTGCTCCCACTCACTTTCTTGTACATACAGGCTTCACCGCAAGTCTGTATAAAACTATATGCTTTGATCAACTCATCAAAGCGGATATTGCAACTCCGAGATGCTTGCACCAGTCCATAGATGGATCGCTGGATCTTGCACTTTTTGTTAGCACCTTTAGGATTGACAAAACCTTCTGGTTGCATCATATACAACTCTTTTTTAATAAATCCATTAAGGAATCCAGTTTTGACATCCATTTGCCAGATTTCATAAAATGTGGCAATTGCTAACATGATTCGGACAGACTTTAAGCATCGATACGCGTGAGAAAATCTCATCATAGTCAACACCTTGAACTTGTCAAAAACCTTTTTCGACAAATCGAGCTTTGTAGATAGTAACCCTACTATCAGCGTCCGTCTTCCTCTTGAAGATCCATTTATTCTCAATGGCTTGCCGATCATCGGCAAGTCCACCAAAGTCCACACTTTGTTCTAATATATGGATCCTATCTAAGATTTCATGGCCTCAAGCCATTTATCGGAATCAGGGCTCATCATCGCTTCCTCATAGTTCGTAGGTTCGTCATGGTCTAGTAACATGACTTCTAGGACAGGATTACCGTACCACTCTGGTGCGGAACGTGCTCTGGTTGACCTATGAGGTTTGGTAGTAACTTGATCTGAAGTTTCATGATCATCATCATTAGCTTCCTCACTAATTGGTGTAGGCATCACGGGAACGGTTTTCTGTGATGAGCTACTTTCCAATTCGAGAGAAGGTACAATACCTCATCAAGTTCAACTTTTCTCCCACTCACTTCTTTCGAGAGAAACTCCTCTAGAAATGATCCATTCTTAGCAACAAATATCTTGCCTTAGGATTTGTGTTAGAAGGTGTAAGCAATAGTTTCTTTTGGGTATCCCATGAAGACACACTTCTCCAATTTGGGTTCAAGCTTATCAGGCTGAAGCATTTTCACATAAGCACCGCAACCCCATACTTTAAGAAACGACAGCTTAGGTTTCCTGCCAAACCATAGTTCATACAGTGTCGTCTCAACGGGTTTAGATGGTGCCCTATTTAACATGAATGCAGTGTCTCTAATGCATAACCCCAAAACGATAGTGGTAAATCGGTAAGAGACATCATAGATCGCACCATATCTAATAAAGTACGGTTACGACGTTCAGACACACGATTACGATGTGGTGTTCTAGGTGGCGTGAGTTGTGAAACTATTCCACATTGTTTTAAATGAAGGCCAAACTCGGAACTCAAATATTCGCCTCTGCGATCAGATCATAGAAAATTTATTTTCTTGTTACGATGATTCTCCACTTCACTCTGAAATTCTTTGAACTTTTCAAATGTTCAAACTTGTGTTTCATCAAGTAGATATACCCGTATCTGCTCAAATCATTTGTGAAGGTCAGAAAATAACGATACCGGCCGCAAGCCTCAATACTCATCGGACCGCATACATCAGTATGTATTATTTCCAGTAAGTCAGTGGCTCGCTCCATTGTTCTGGAGAATGGAGTCTTAGTCATCTTGCCCATGAGGCATGGTTTGCAAGCATCAAATGATTCAGAATCAAGTGATTCCAAAATTCCATCCGCATGGAGTTTCTTCATGCGCTTTACACCAATATGACCTAAACGGAGTGCCACAAATATGTTGCACTATCATTATCAACTTTGCATCTTTTGGCATCAATATTATGAATATGTGTATCACTACGATCGAGATTCAATAAACCATTTACATTGGGTGTATGTGAAGGAAATATGCCCTATAGGCAATAATAAAGTTATTATTTATTTCCTTATATCATGATAAATGTTTATTATTCATGCTAGAATTGTATTAACTGGAAACTTGATACATGTGTGAATACATAGACAAACAGAGTGTCATAGTATGCCTCTACTTGACTAGCTCGTTGATCAAAGATGGTTATGTTTCCTAGCCATAGACATGAGTTGTCATTTGATTAACGAGATCATATCATTAGGAGAATGATGTGATTGACTTGACCCATTCCGTTAGCTTAGCACTCGATCGTTTAGTCTGTTGCTATTGCTTTCTTCATGACTTATACATGTTCCTATGACTATGAGATTATGCAACTCCCGTTTACCGAAGGAACACTTTGTGTGCTACCAAACGTCACAACGTAACTGGGTGATTATAAAGGTGCTCTACAGGTGCTTCCAAAGGTGCTTCTTGGGTTGGCGTATTTCGAGATTAGGATTTGTCACTCCGATTGTCGGAGAGGTATCTCTGGGCCCACTCAGTAATGCACATCACTATAAGCCTTGCAAGCATTGTAACAAATGAGTTAGTTGCGAGATGATGTATTACGGAACGAGTAAAGATACTTTCCGGTAACGAGATTGAACTAGGTATTAAGATACCGACGATCGAATCTCGGGCAAGTAACATACCGATGACAAAGGGAACAACGTATGTTATTATGCGGTCTGACCGATAAAGATCTTCGTAGAATATGTGGGAGCCAATATGAGCATCCAGGTTCCGCTATTGGTTATTGACCGGAGACGTATCTCGGTCATGTCTACATAGTTCTTGAACCCGTAGGGTCCGCACACTTAAAGTTAGATGACGGTTATATTATGAATTTATGTGTTTTGATGTACCGAAGGATTTCGGAGTCCCGGATGAGATCAGAGACTTGACGAGGAGTCTCGAAATGGTCGAGACGTAAAGATCGATATATTGGACGACTATATTCGGACATCGGAAAGGTTCCGAGTGATTCGGGTATTTTTCGGAGTACCGGAGAGTTACGGGAATTCGTATTGGGCTTTAATGGGCCATACGGGAAAGGAGAGAAAGGCCCCAAAGGGTGGCCGCACCCCTCCCCATGGACTAGGGAGGGGGGGCGCCCCCTTCCTTCTTTCTCCTTCTCCCTTCCCTTTTCCTACTCCAACAAGGAAAGGAGGAGTCCTACTACCTGTGGGAGTAGGACTCCCCCCTTGGCGCGCCCTCCTCCTAGGCCAGCCGCCTCCCCCTTGCTCCTTTATATACGGGGGCAGGGGGCACCCCATAGACACACAATTGATCATTGATCTCTTAGCCGTGTGCGGTGCCCCTCTCCACCATATTACACCTCGATAATATCGTAGCGGTGCTTAGGCGAAGCCCTGCGTCGGTAGAACATCATCATTGTCACCACGCCGTCGTGCTGACGAAACTCTCCCTCAACACTCGGCTGGATCGGAGTTCGAGGGACGTCATCGAGCTGAACGTGTGCTGAACTCGGAGGTGCCGTGCGTTCGGTACTTGATCGGTCGGATCGTGAAGACGTACGACTACATCAACCGCGTTGTGTTAACGCTTCCGCTTTCGGTCTACGAGGGTACGTGGACAACACTCTCCCCTCTCGTTGCTATGCATCACCATGATCTTGCGTGTGCGTAGAATTTTTTTGAAATTACTACGTTCCCCAATAGTATGACCATAGAAGGTTTTATTCATGTAAACAGAACAACAATTATTCTCTGACTTAAATGAATAACCGTATTGCAATAAACATGATCCAATCATGTTCATGCTTAACGCAAACACCAAATAACATTTATTTAGGTTCAACACTAATCCCAAAGGTAGAGGGAGTGTGCGATGGAGATCTTATCAACCTTGGAATCACTTCCAACACACATCGTCACCTCGCCCTTAACTAGTCTCTGCTCATTCTGTAACTATTGTTTCGAGTTACTAATCTTAGCAACTGAACTAGTATCAAATACCCAGGGGTTGCTACGAACACTAGTAAGGTACACAATAATCTGTATATCAAATATACGTTTGTTCACTTTGCCATCCTTCTTATCCGCCAAATGTTTGAGGCAGTTCCACTTCTAGTGACCATTTTCTTTGCAGTATAAGCACTTAGTTTCAGGCTTGGGTCCAACTCTGGCTTCTTCACGGGAGTGGCAACTTGCTTGCCATTCTTCTTGAAGTTCCCTTTTCTTTCCCTTGCCCTTTTACTTGAAAGTAGTGGTCTTGTCAACCATCAACACTTGATGCTCTTTCTTGATTTCTACCTTCGCCGATTTCAGCATCGTGAAGAGCTCGGGAATCTTTTTCATCATCCCCTTGCATATTATAGTTCATCACAAAGTTCTGGTAGCTTGGTGATAGTGAATAGAGAACTCTGTCAATCACTATCTTATCTGGAAGATTAACTCCCACTTGATTCAAGCGATTTAACTACCCAGACATTCTGAGTACATGCTCACTGGCTGAGCCATTCTCTTCCATCTTGTAGGCAAAGTACTTGTCAGAAGTCTCATACCTCTCGACATGGGCATGAGTCTGAAATACCAATTTCAACTCCTGGAACATCTCATATGCTCCGTGGCGTTCAAAACGTTTTTGAAGTCCCGGTTCTAAGCCGTAAAGCAAGGTGCATTAAACTATCAAGTAGCATCATACCGAGCTTGTCAAACGTTCATAACGTCTGCATCAGCTCCTGCAATGGGTCTCACACCTAGCGATGCATCAAGGACATCATTCTTCTATGCAGCAACGAGGATAATCCTCAGATCACGGACCTAGTCTGCATCACTGCTACTATCATCTTTCAACTTATTTTTCTGTAGGAACATATCAAAAATAAAAGGGGAGCTACATCGCAAGATATTGATCTACAACATAGATATGCAAATACTATCATGACTAAGTTCATGATAAATTAAGTTCAATTAATCATATTACTTAAGAACTCCCACTTAGATAGACAACCCTCGAGTCATCTAAATGATCACGTGATCCATATCAACTAATCCATGTCCGGTCATCACGTGAGATGGAGTAGTTTTCAATGGTGAACATCTCTATGTTGATCCATATCAACTAGTTCAATCTCATTACCGGCTAGTCTCTTTACATGTTCCGTAATGCATCATCCCATAACTAGCTCATTAGTCGCATTGCTTGCGAGGCTTATTATGATGTGCATTACCGAGAGGGCCCAGAGATACCTCTCCGATACTCGAAGTGACAAATCCTAATCTCGATCTATGCCAACCCAACAAATACCTTCGAAGATACCTGTATAGCATCTTTATAATCGCCCAGTTACGTTGTGACGTTTGATAGCACACAAGGTATTCCTCCAATATTCGGGAGTTGCATAATCTCATAGTCAAAGGAATATGTATAAGTCATGAAGAAAGCAATAGCAATAAAACTTAACGATCTTTATGCTAAGCTAACGGATGCGTCTTGTCCATCACATCATTCTCGTAATGATGTGATCCCGTTCATCAAATGACAACACATGTCTATGGTTAGGAAACTTAACCATCTTTGATTAACGAGCTAGTCTAGTAGAGGCTTACTAGGGACACTGTGTTTTGTCTATGTATCCACACATGTATCAAGTTTCCGGTTAATACAATTCTAGCATGAATAATAAACATATATCATGATATAAGGAAATATAAATTACAACTTTATTATTGCCTCTAGGGCATATTTCCTTCAGTCTCCCACTTGCACTAGAGTCAATAATCTAGTTCACATCATCATGTGATCTAATACTATTAGTTCACATCTTTATGTGATTAGTTCACATCGCCATGTGACTAACACCCAAAGGGTTTACTAGAGTCAATATCTAGTTCACATCGCTATGTGATTAATACCCAAAGAGTACTAAGGTGTGATCATGTTTTACTTGGGAGAGAAGTTTAGTGAACGGGTCTGTCACATTCAGAGCCGTATGTATTTTGCAAATTTTCTATATCTACAATGCTCTGCATGGAGCTACTCTAGCTAATTGCTCCCACTTTCAATATGTATCCAGATTGAGACTCAGAGTCATCCGGATCGGTGTAAAAGCTTGCATCGATGTACCTCTTTACGACGAACTCTTTATTACCTCCATAACCGAGATATATTTCCTTTGTCCTCTTACGTAACTAAGGATAACTTTGACCGCTGTCCAGTGATCCACTCCTAGATCACTATCCTACCCCCTTGCCAAACTCATGGCAAGGTACACAATAGGTCTTGTACACAACATAGCATACTTTATAGAACTTATGGATGAGGCATAGGGAATGACTTTCATTCTCTTTCTATTTTCTGCCGTGGTCGGGTTTTGAGTCTTACTCAACTTTACACCTTGCAATACAGGCAAGAACTCCTTCTTTGACTGTTCCATTTTGAACTACTTCAAAATCTTGTCAAGGTATGTACTTATTGAAAAATCTTATCAAGCGTCTTGATCTATCTCTATAGATCTCGATGCCCAATATGTAAGCAGCTTCACCGAGGTCTTTCTTTGAAAAACTCCTTAACTAGTCTCTGTTCATTCTGTAACTACTGTTTCAAGTTACTAATCTTAGCAACTGAACTAGTATCAAATACCCAGGGGTTACTACGAACACTAGTAAGGTACACAATAATCTGTATATCAAATATACCTTTGTTCACTTTGCCATCCTTCTTATCCGCCAAATGTTTGGGGCAGTTCCACTTCCAGTGACCATTTTCTTTGAAGTATAAGCACTCAGTTTCAGGCTTGGGTCCAGCTTTGGGCTTCTTCACGGAAGTGGCAACTTGCTTGCCATTCTTCTTGAAGTTCCCTTTTCTTTACCTTGCCCTTTTACTTGAAACTAGTGGTCTTGTCAACCAGCAACACTTGATGCTCTATCTTGATTTCTACCTTCGCCGATTTCAGCATTGTGAAGAGCTCGGGAATCTTTTTCATCATCCCCTTGCATATTATAGTTCATCACGAAGTTCTGGTAGCTTGGTGATAGTGAATAGAGAACTCTGTCAATCACTATCTTATCTAGAAGATTAACTCCCACTTGATTCAAGCGATTGTACTACCCAGACATTCTGAGTACATGCTCACTGGCTGAGCCATTCTCCTCCATCTTGTAGGCAAAGTACTTGTCAGAGGTCTCATACCTCTCGACATGGGCATGAGTCTGAAATACCAATTTCAACTCTTGGAACATCTCATATGCTCAGTGGCGTTCAAAACGTTTTTGAAGTCCCGGTTCTAAGCCATAAAGCATGGTGCACTAAACTATCAAGTAGCATCATACCGAGCTTGTCAAACGTTCATAATGTCTGCATCAGCTCCTGTAATAGGTCTGACACCTAGCGGTGCATCAAGGACATAATTCTTCTGTGCAGCAACGAGGATAATCCTCAGATCACGGACCCAGTCCGCATCACTGCTACTACCATCTTTCAACTTATTTTTCTCTAGGAACATATCAAAAATAAACGGGGAGCTACATCGCAAGCTATTGATCTACAACAGAGATATCCAAATACTATTAGGACTAAGTTCATGATAAATTAAGTTCAATTAATCATATTACTTAAGAACTCCCACTTAGATAGACAACCCTCGAGTCATCTAAATGATCACGTGATCCATATCAACTAATCCATGCCCGATCATCACGTGAGATGGAGGAGTTCTCAATGGTGAACATCTCTATGTTGATCATATCTACTATATGATTCACGTTCGACCTTCCGGACTCCAGTGTTCCGAGGCCATGTCTGTACATGCTAGGATCGTCAAGTTTAACCCGAGTACTCCGCATGTGCAAAACTGTCTTGCACCCGTTGTATGTGAACATAGAGCTTATCACACCCGATCATCACGTGGTGTCTCGGCACGACGAACTGTCGCAACGTTGCATACTGAGGGAGAACACTTATACCTTGAAATTTTAGTAAGGGATCATCTTATAATGCTACCGCCGTACTAAGCAAAATAAGATGCATAAAAGATAAATATCACATGCAGTCAATATATGTGACATGATATGGCCATCATCATCTTGTGCCTTTGATCTCCATCTCCAAAGCACCGTCATGATCTCCATCGTCACCGGCTTGACACCTTGATCTCCATCGTAGCGTCATGGTCGTCTCGCCAATTATTGCTTCTACAACTATCGCTAACGCATAGTGATAAAGTAAAACAATTACATGGCGTTTGCATTTCATACAATAAAGTGACAACCATAAGGCCCCTGCCAATTGCAACAACTTTTACAAAACATGATCATCTCATACAACAACGTATATCACATCATGTCTTGACCATATTACATCACAACATGCCCTGCAAAAACAAGTTAGACGTCCTCTACTTTGTTGTTGCAAGTTTTACGTGGCTGCTACGGGCTTCTAGTAAGAACCGTTCTTACGTACGCATCAAAACCACAACGGTGTTTCGTCAAGTTTGTTGTTTCAACCTTCAACAAGGACCGGCATTAGTCAAGTTCGATTCAACTAAAGTTGGAGAAATAGACACCCGCCAGCCACCTTTATGCAAAACTAGTTGCTTGTCTGTCGGTGGAACCGGTCTCATGAACGTGGTCATGTAAGGTTGGTCCGCGCCGCTTCATCCAACAATACCGAATCAAAATAAGACGTTGGTGGTAAGCAGTATGACTATCATTGCCCACAACTCTTTGTGTTCTACTCGTGCACATCATCTACGCATAGACCTGGCTCTGATACCACTGTTGGGGAACGTAGTATGCAATTTCAAAAAAATCCTACGGTCACGCAAGATGTATCTAGGAGATGCATAGCAATGAGAGGGGGAGAGTGTGTCCACGTACCCTCGTAGACTGAAAGCAGAAGCGTTTGTTAACACGGTTGATGTAGTCAAACTTCTTCTCGTTCCGACCGATCAAGCACCGAACGTACGGCACCTCCGAGTTCAGCACATGTTCAGCTCGATGACGTCCCTCAAACTCTTGATCCAACAAAGTATCATGGGAGAGTTCCGTCAGCACAACGGCGTGGTGATGGTAAAGTAATCCACGCAGGGCTTCGCCTAAGCACTACGTGAATATGACCGGAGACATAAACTGTGGAGGGGGGCGCCGCACACGGCTAACAATTGTTGGTGTGTCTTCTAGGCGCCCCCTCCCCATGTATATATAGGTGGGAGAGGGAGGGGAGCAGCCTTGGGGCACCCCAAGTAGGAGGAATCCTACTTGGGGCCCTCCTCCAATTCGGCCTCCCCCTTTCCTTATCTCAGGAGGGGGAAAGGAAAGAGGGAGAGGGAAAAGGAAAGAGGGGAGAGGGAAAAGGAAGGGGGAATCCTATTCCCTCTATTTCCTTTCCTCTTCCCCTTTTCCTTTCTCCACTTAGACCGGCCCATATGGGGGCGCACCAGCCCACTAGGGCCTGGTCTGTCCCGCCCTTGGCCCAATAAGGCCCATATCTTTACCCCCGGAACACTTCCGGTGTCTGAATACTATCGTCCTATATATGAATCTTTACCTCTCGACCATTTTGAGACTCCCCATCATGTCCGTGATATCATCCGGGATTCCGAACAACATTCGGTCACAAATCACATAACTCATATAATACAAAATTGTCATCGAACGTTAAGCGTGCGGACCCTACGGGTTCGAGAACTATGTAGACATGACCTAGAAACCTCTCCGGTCAATAACCAACAGCGGAACCTGGATGCTCATATTGGTTCCCACATATTCTACAAAGATCTTTATCGATCGTACCGTAATGACAACATACGTTATTCCCTTTGTCATCGGTATGTCACTTGCCCGAGATTCGATCGTGGGTATCTTCATACCTAGTGCAATTTCGTTACCGGGAAGTCTCTTTACTCATTCCATAATGCATCATCCCGTAACTAACTCATTAGTCACATTGCTTGCTAGGCTTATTATGATGTGCATTACCGAGAGGGCCCAGAGATACCTCTCCGATACTCGGAGTGACAAATCCTAATCTCGATCTATCCCAACCCAACAAACACCTTCGGAGATACCCGTAGAGCATTTTTATAATCGCCCAGTTACATTGTGACGTTTGATAGCACACAAGGTATTCCTCCAGTATTCGGAAGTTGCATAGTCTCATAGTCAAAGGAATATGTATAAGTCATGAAGAAAGCAATAGCAATAAAACTTGCGATCATTATGCTAAGCTAACGGATGGGTCTTGTCCATCACATCATTCTCCTAATGATGTGATCCCGTTCATCAAATGACAACACGTGTGTATGGTTAGGAAACTTAACCATCTTTGATTAACGAGCTAGTCTAGTAGAGGCTTACTAGGGACACTTTCTTTTGTCTATGTATCCACACATGTATCAAGTTTCCGGTTAATACAATTCTAGCATGAATAATAAACATTTATCATGATATAAGGAAATATAAATAACAACTTTATTATTGCCTCTAGGGCATATTTCCTTCACTGTCTCGCCTCTTCCGTCGATCCTCTTGTCAATCCCCACCTCCCCCACCAACCCTGCCGCTGGTAAAGAAATTTTATCCAAGGAAACCGCAACCACGTAGATTTCCTGTTTGGAAATATCCAGCATACTACCGCGCCTTCGCCTTCCACTACACCGTGATCCCCTCACCCCTTATCCTACCTTGCAACGCGTTGCCAACCCTCCATGTTGTTTCTCATGGCTGCCCCCAGTAGCTCCTCCTCTATGAGGGCTCCTCAAGGCCTTGCCCAATTATGTGCTCCTTGGCCGCCTACCGTCGCGCTCTTGGTCAGCCTCATCCTTGTCGCCATGGCCAATCCCCTGTTCCCGTTCACCGTCGACGTCCCCTACTCACCTTAGTAGTGCTCCACGTCCGCATCTGTTGCGATGTGAGACGAGGACGAGAAGGCCAAAGGGGTCGTGGTGGAGAAGGAGGATGGCGATGTTGACTGTAGTCGAGGCATGATACGTCCATTTTGCATCATGATTTCCTACGGTTATTTATAGTGTTTTTACTCAATATAACACTTTGTGGAGTAATTATAATGCCTTTTCTCACATAATATGCAAGGTTTACACAAAGAGGGAGATTACTGGCAGCTGAAATTCTGGACCTGAAAAAGCTACATCAGAGATACCTATTTTGCACATCTCCAAATGAGCTGAAATTTTACGGAGATTTATTTTGAAATATATAAAAAATATTGGAGAAAAGAAATACCAGGGGGCCACCCAGGTGCCCACTAGGCACCAGGGTGCGCCTACCGCCCTGGCGCGCCCTAGTGGGTAGTGGGCCCCCTGGCCAGCCTCCGGTGCCCATCTTCTGGTATATAAGGTAAGTTGCCCTAGAAAAAAAAATTGGGGAGAACTTTCGGGATGGAGCGCCGCCGTCTCGAGGCGGAACTTGGGCAGGAGCACTTTTGCTCTCCGGTGGAGCGATTCCGCCAAGGATACTTCCCTCTGGGAGGGGAAAATCGAAGCCATCATCGTCACCAACAACCCTCTCACCGTGGGAGGGCCAATCTTCATCAACATCTTCAACATCACCATCTCATCTCAAAACTCTAGTTCATCTCTTGTGTTCAATCTTTGTATCAAAACCTCATATTGGTACCTACGGGTGACTAGTAGTGTTGATTACATCTTGTAGTTGATGCTAGTTGATTTATTTGGTTGAAGATCATATGTTCAGATCTATTATGCTATACAATACCCCTATGATCTTGAGCATAAATATGTTTTGTGAGTAGTTACTTTTGTTCTTGAGGACATGGGAGAAGTCTTGTCGTAAGTAATCATGTGAATTTGATATTCGTTCGACATTTTGATGGTGTGTATGTTGTGATTCCCTTAGTGGTGTTATGTGAATGTCGACTACGTGACACTTCACCATCTTTGGGCCTAAGGGAATGCATCGTGTAGTAGTTATTAGATGATGGGTTGCTAGTGTGACAGAAGCTTTAGTCCGACTGATCCGCTAGAACAATCTTTGCTAGACCATGAAAATGATATGCAATTGCATGAACGAAATGAGATAGATAAAGTATTCTTTGATCAACAACCTATTCTTAAACAAAATTTGCATGTTGAAACTCTAGGAGGTCATCCTCCACCTAAAGATGATCCTGTGTTTGAATTAAAACAATTGCTTGATACTTCGAAATATGCTTATGTTGATGAAAAGAAGATATATGCTATTATTATTAGTGCTAACCTTACAGAGCATGAAGAAAAAATATTACTAAGAATTCTGAGGAAGCACCGTGCTGCTATTGTTGGAAATATGCCCTAGAAGCAATAATAAAGTGGTTATTATTATATTTCCTTGTTCATGATAATCGTTTATTATCCATGCTATAATTGTATTGACCGGAAACTCAAATACATGCGTGGATACATAGACAACAACATGTCCCTAGTAAGCCTCTACCGGACTAGCTCGTTGATCGAAGATGGCTATGGTTTCCTAGCCATGGACATGAGTTGTCATTTGATAAATGGACAAGATCCAAACTATGAACATAGCATATGATCATATCAAGTTTATTGCTATCGTTTTTCTGCATGTCAAGTATATGTTCCTATGACCATTAGATCATGCAACTCACTGACACCGGAGGAGTGCCTTGTGTGTAGCAAACATTGCAACATAACTGGGTGACTATAAAGGTGCTCTACAGGTATCTCCGAGGGTGTCTGTTGAGTTGGCATGGATCAAGACTGGGATTTGTCACTCCGTATGATGGAGAGGTATCTCAGGGCCCACACGGTAGTACAACATCACAATAAGCTTGCAAGCAATGTGACCAATGAGTTAGTCACAGGATCTTGTATTATGGAATGAGTAAAGAGACTTGCCGGTAACAAGATTGAACTAGGTATGGAGATACCGATGATCGAATCTCGGGCAAGTAACATACCGATAGACAAAGGGAACTGCATACGGGATTAGCTGTATCCTTGACATCGAGGTTCGACCGATAAGATCTTCGTATAATATGTAGGAACCAATATGGGCATCCAGGTCCCGCTATTGGTTATTAACCGTAGAGGTGTCTCAGTCATGTCTGCATAGTTCTCAAACCCGCAGGGTCTACACACTTAACGTTTGGTGACGATATAAGTATAGTTGAGTCATTATGGTGGTTACCGAAGGTTGTTCGGAGTCCCGGATGAGATCCCGGACGTGACGAGAAACTCCGGAATTGTCTGGAGGTAAAGATTGATATATTGGACGAAGGGTATTGGAGTCCGGAATTGTTCCGGGGGTACCGGGTGATGACCAGCGTCACCGAAAGCGGTTTCGGGGGCCCCGGTAAGTGTAGGGGGGCCCCATGGGCCAAGGTGAGGGGGCAAACTAGCCCACTAAGGGGCTGAGCGCCCCCCTCACCCCATCTCACGTAACCAGGAGGGTTGGGGGAGCCCCCCTAGGGCTTCCTACCTCCCGGCTTGGGGGCAAGTCACCCTAGGGGAGATCCCATCTGCCCTGGCCGCCGCCCCCTAGGGGAAACCCTAGGGGCGCCACCCCCTCCTCCCTTCTCATATATATAGAGAGGTAGAGAGAAGGCAGCCGCACCCCTTGAGCACATCTCCACGCCACGGTGCTGCCTCCCCTCTCCCCCGCATCCCTCTTCTTCTCCGTAGTGCTTAGCGAAGCTCTGCTGAGATTTCTCCACCACCACCGCCACCATGCCGTCGTGCTGCCGGAGGACTCGAGCTACTACTTCACCATCACTTGCTGGATCAAGGAGGTGAAGGTGTCATCAAGCCATACATGTGTTGAACGCGGAGGTGTCGTCCGTTTGGCACTTGGATCGGGAGTTCGCGGGACAGATCATGATTGGATCGCTAAGACGTTCGACTACATCAACCGTGTTTCTTAATGCTTCCGCTTAGCGATCTACAAGGGTATGTAGATCCAACCTCTCTCCTCTTGTAGATGGTCATCTCCTAGATTGGATCTTGGTGAGCGTAGGAATTCTTTTTTGTTCCCCATGCAACGTTCCCCAACAGTGGCATCAGTAGCTAGGTCTATGCGTAGATGACATCACGAGTAGAACACAATGGAGTTTGTGGGTGTTGATATTTAGATTGCTTCCTTCCTTGGTCTTTTCTTGATTTGGCGGTATTGTGGGATGAAGCGGCCCGGACCAACTTTACATGCACTACTGCAGGATGCTGCTAACGCGACACTACGATCAGAGACCCTTCGACGAAACTATGTGCGATGCAATAATCGCAAACGGTGGTGTAAAAACTGTCAAAAAAGGTGCGAAACGTTTGCGATGACGGATGCATCAAACACGGTTCAGATTTTAGTTGCGTGTGCGATGCAGGGCATATGGTTCAGTTCAATTAACTCTTTGTGATAAGGAGGAACAAAAGAAACGGGCAGCCAGATGAAGGTGTGTGCGATATACAACATACGGTTCACTCCGCCGTCATCAGAGGACAGCTCCAGTTGGGAGGCTACACTGTGGTGGCGGCGCAGTCCCCAGCGTAGTGTAGTGCATGTGGCGTCCCTATTGGGTGTGCGCGGAACACCCACCACACGCTCCGCCGCCGGTGCCCGTCGGCAGCTGTTGCCGCCACAGCACCGTCGAAAGCCAGGGCCATCGCCCGCTCCGACGCCGCGGCCCGAAGGCGGGAGGTGGCCGTCGTGGCCGCCACCCCACTTCCGTCCATCACCCGCTCCGCCACAGCTGCCCGAAAGCGGGAGATGGCCGTCGTGGCTGACAGTGTCCTGGACTAGGGGGTACTCACCACGTCGTCAACCGATCAGTTGGATTGGGCCAAGGACCCCCCATGGCCGTTTACTCATGGGCCAGTTCAGACATCCGATGTATTCACGAGGAAGATTCCACAAGACTTGGTGATCAAGACAAGGACTCCTCTCCACCGACGTATTCGACTAGGTCTCTTGTTATCCTAGGCCTCTGGCACATTATATAAGCCGAGGCCAGGCTAGTCGATAGGGATATGCTAGATCATTATGATATTATTCATCATACCCTTAGGTTTTAGACCACAACATATGATCTCGAGGTAGATCAACTATTGTAATCTCTATATTCATCAAGATCAATCAAGCAGGAAGTAGGGTATTACCTCCATTAAGAGGGCCCGAACCTGGGTAAACATCGTGTCCCTTGTCTCCTGTTACCCATCGATCCATGACACACAGCTTGGGATCCCCTACCCGAGATCTGCCGGTTTTGACACCGACAATGCTGCTTTCATTTAGAGTTCCGCTGTGAGATCAATGAAGGATCAATGGCTCGTCTGCAGATTAACTGCAATGTCGGCATCTTCGTCACCGGCTCGACTGGTCACCTTGGTTCGACCTAGGACTGCACTCCGTGTCAGATCATCATGTTCGGATTATGACCTTCATCAACATCAACTCCGATTTCTCTCAAGATCATGGAGGAATCATTCATGGAGCCCGGGGGCTCAACGTCCACATTACCCTTGAGCGACCGTGTTGTTTTTCTAGATAGCAAACTTGTATCCGCCGCCACTTCCTCCTTGAGTGTCATTTTAATGATTGCTTCGGTGGAATTGTGCGGAATTAAGTCAACAACGACAATGCAAAATTTCATCGAGTTCCGATGGAGGAATCTCCGACAATCTACGATATACCGGAGCCCTGTCAAATCTGGACGGGAATCTGGACGAGTTTAGGGCGTGGTCTCCAGAGCCCATCTCAGAGGTCCTTTGGAAGATCCAACCATTCATCTGCTGCGGAATTACCATATCTACGACCCCTCAAATTTCAGCTCGATACGATGGTTCAAACTCTGGGAACCTTCCGATGAGTGGACCAATTTTCTGATCTGTTTTCTGCGTGAATACGGATCCGACCCGAATTCATGTTTCTTTATGAACGTGATATTGGACAACCTTTTTAAAGGAATTTTATTCTAGGGTATTGTGCGTTGTTCTTAACATGTGCCCATAAAAGTTTAAGCCTTCTCTGAGGTACTCTTCACCATCACGCTAGTGTCAAACCAGTCCGGTAACATTACTCCACGGTTGTCGACCTACGCTAGACACATCGTCGCTTTGATGAGCCGAGCTCAACTTCTTTGGATCATCATCTCGGCGAGCCGAACAAGAGTTCGGCATTGCGAAAGATAAATCATCACCAACATTGCCGCCACACGGATTACACGGAGCGGGCACACCGGCATCGCCGCACGGTCACTTCATCAAGCCGGCATTGACCACGTCACGAGTTACGACCTGCATCGGCATGGCCGCACCGTTGCTTCTTCAAGCCGATTTCCATCACGCCAACCTACTTTGACTAATCGGCTGACATCGAGGCTTCGACACCTCGGCTGGACCAGGGGCTCCGCTACTTCTTCATCAACATGCTCCGGTAACTTCGGCGTCACCGGCCGACCAGCTTCAACACATCGGCTGGCATGGTGGCTGCAACATCACCTTACCGACCTGCTCCATCACCTCGGCATTCAGGCCATATTTCTTTAATTATTTACTTCACTTAAATTAATTAAGTAGAAGAATTTTTTAAAGCGTATTATTGTTATTATTTATGGCTTGCACTATTTTATGTGTGCAGGCGATTGGTTCAGACCGAGCGCGCTCTCCCCTCGGCGTGCCGACGTCGTCGTCCCACCTCCGTCGACACAATTGTGTCGTCGCCTTGGCGTGCTGCCCTGCGTTGGCAACCCCGCGCCGTTCGCTTCATCAACCTACTCAGCTGGAGACTCCAACGTCATCC
Source organism: Triticum aestivum (assembly GCF_018294505.1). Lineage (NCBI taxonomy): Eukaryota > Viridiplantae > Streptophyta > Magnoliopsida > Poales > Poaceae > Triticum > Triticum aestivum. The sequence goes on from NC_057805.1 coordinate 403,598,874, forward strand.
GCCACACCTCGGCTAGACCGGGGACTTCACCTCTTCGGATTGCCAAGCTCTTTGCTCGGCCACCTCGGGACCGGTTTGGGGGCTGGGACCTCTTCCCGCCGTAAGCTCGGGTCGCGTCACCAACGATGAGCACATTAACCAGCTAAGTCGCTTCCATGCTCAGTTTTTTTAACTCTTGTTCGATTCGACCAAACATTATATTTGTGTTAAAAACTTAGTTTGTCAACAAACGTTGTTTGTTAAAAACACTTCATTTACCCAAGTTAACTGGGGGCTTTTCAATTTGTACGAGCCGTTCTATAATAATTGTTTTCTTCCTAGTCGTTGCAAAGTCTTTTTCTATCACTCCTTTTTCGACGCGAGTGTGTGGTCAATAGCTGGGGAGCCTAGTTTCTCTCTCAAAGCCGCTCGAGTTTAGTTTGCTAAACTGGCCTAACGAGCAGTACTCCACCTTCGGGATTGGAGGTTGTAGCCGTAGGCTGATCCGCTTGAAGTCTTGAGATCGGATGTGTCATATTAATGCACGACAGAAGCACAAAAATTTTAAGACCAATTTTCGGATTGGCACCAAATGACTTGATTTAGTTCGGACGTCAAGCTTTTACATAAGTTTTTTGGCTTTTTGAGCTTATGGCATTTTTAACCTATTTGTGTGTCTCCAGCATAAGTCTCGCAGTACAACGCCAGACACCTTTAAAGCTTCGGCAATATCAAAGAGGGGCTGCGGCTAGAGCCGAACCCACCAAAAGCCAAGGTATTCCATGGACTCCTCGGCAAAACATTCTCGGATACTGCTTTATATGCATCGGTTTCGAATTGTGTCTTTGGTCAATAGTTGGGTTGCCCGGCTCCTGTGCTTGCCTCCTACGTTCCGCTTTGTTTGGCTAGGTGTGCAAAGGGAGAACCACTGTGATTGTGCTTCCAGCTCGCATGGTTAAAGCGCCTCAGCGGAGAAAGCTGAAAACTGACTGTCACAATAAGCGCAAACTGGTCAGCGATCCGATGACTGTGTTAAACTATAAGATCGATAGAGGTCACCCCGTGTTAAATGACGGGCTGTTCATAACATTGGTCGAAGTCTTTACGGCTTGACCTCGGCTGTCGCCGAACACTAACCGGGGGCTAGTAACTGGCCTCCCAACTTTAAGCTCCTATGACTAAGTGAAAGTTATAAAGCCCGCATATCTGATTGCCTCGTTTCCGCTAACACAACCGCCTTCGGGCACGGAGACGACGGCTAAGGGTTGGTTTGTTATTGCGGAAACACCCTGCGTAGCATCTACAAGGGGGTGGAAGCCAAAGATGGGCCACTTTCAACTGATAAACGGTCACAACGGAGTCAAAATAAACATATCATCGGCGTTTGTATTTAATATACGAGGGCTGCCTTCCGTAATCATCGTGTAAAGCCATAAATATGCATCAATTTGACTTAGGATTTTGGCCAAGCTGGGTTGCCTGGCTCTTGTGCTTACCCCTACATTCCCGATTGTTCGGCTAGGCGGTAAAGGGAGCACCTCTATTATTGTTACTACCGGGTCATCCGTATTAGTACCTCAGACTGGGTGAAGCCGAAAGCTAGCTATCTTGAGAATATAATTGGTCGGCAACGACGAAAGTGAAAATTTAGGTTCGCTATAGACCACATAGTTCGGGAACTTTCCCCAAACTAAATCCTCAATATTTTCCTCCCACATTGATTGGAGGTGAGGTTTCATGATCATGATCAGCATGACAACCAAAAAAAATTAACCGATAGTGGGACTATTTTCTTTGGAAGATGCTTTTTTTACATTTAATAGCAATATAGCATATCTCTCCGCATACCTTTGTTTATAAAATCATATGGCCGGATTGCCTTGTTTGTCGTAAAACTTTGCTCTTGTAAAGGCTTTATAAAGTAGGACAAACACTCCCCAGCTACTGGCCGAGGAGGTTGAAGCCGATGGTCGGTCAACAAAGTTTTGTACAATGTGGATCCGAGCATTAATGATGTAAAGTACTTGGATACATAGAATCATTGCACATAAAAATTGCGAGTAAAATCCATTTACTGCAACCCATCTTTTAAACCCCTTGGGGCCTACCTTGGCGAGCTCGGATTTCGACCAACTCTAAGCTCCTTTAAGAGATCTTATTCTCTTTTTGAGAAGTTTGTGTTAAATACAACAAATTTTTCTGTCAAATGGATATCGATCCTTAATTCGGCCACCCGTGCCCACATTAAGGCTCGGGGGCTACTGGGCTTCGCGCTCATTATTTATTAATATTAAAGGGGCACATCGATCCCCTGATCTTGTGTTGCCACCCGAACAGTGGCTCGGGGGCTACTGCATTGCCTGTTCAATGCAGAAGATTCAAAGTGCTCAGTGTTAGGCATGACCGAACTATGGACAAGCGCGTCTTTGGACAACAATAAGTACCATATGGGACTTATCCGGCATCAAGCTAATATATCATGACGACTTCTCACGACCCTCTCTCAGGGGCCCGTCCGCCAGTCGCTATTACCTATAATATATTACATTGCATTTCTATTCCTACGTATGCTGCCGAGCTAGGAGTTGATCCTCAGGCCGGTTTCGCAAATCGACCTGAGTCTCAGGGGCTACTAGGATCAGCGGTTTCACGTTTTCCTTCGGTGCATCTCGGGTTTTAGACCGACACACACCTTGAGGGCTACTGGTTATACATATTGACATCAAATAAATTTACACGCATTGGAAATAAAATCCGCAAACAACCAGCCCATGACCGAGGTGCTGAACCACCTCGAAAGCATTTCGAGATATAGCTCGGATGCAAGTGGCTGACTCCATAGAGGGCATTTCCGGCATGAAGCTCGCCTAAACTCCTTCAACTTTTTTGAACCAAGGTGATCTATGACACCTCGGATATAGTCTGGCGTTGGAGCTCGGATACAGTCCGACGTTGGAGCTTGGACATAGTCCGGCGTTGCAGCTCAGATACATTTCGGTGTTGGAGCTCGGAAGCGGTCCGACGTTGGTGCTCGGCTACAAAAGATACCTCGAATGCAGTCCGACGTTGGAGCTCGGATGCAAGAGGAAACTGCCGCATGAGAAACACTTCAAACCCGAGGTGTGGCATAAAAAATAACAAGGCATTGATAAAGGCCGAAGACTTAAAGGGCTCCTCGGATACCCAACGTGTGAGATCTTGAGATTTAGCTCGGCAATCCTCAAGATAGAAGATGGGAAGATTTGTTGAACTAGTTTTCAAGACCGACGACCGAAGACGAAGAATAGTTCGGAAGAACCGAGGAGCGTCCCCAACTTGAAGACCGATTCAGGGGGCTACTGACGGTGTCCTGGACTATGGGGTACTCACCACGTCGTCTCCCGATTAGTTGGATTGGGCCGAGGACCCCCCATGGCCGTTTACTCACGGGCCAGTTCGAACAGCCGATGTATACACGAGGAAGATTCCACAAGACTTGGTGATCAAGACAAGGACTCCTCTCCACCGATGTATTCGACTAGGACTCTTGTTATCCTAGGCCTCTGGTGCATTATATAAGCCGAGGCCGGGCTAGTCGATAGGGATATTGTAGATCATTATGATATTATTCATCATACCCTTAGGATTTAGACCACAGCATATGATCTCGAGGTAGATCAACTCTTGTAATCTCTATATTCATCAAGATCAATCAAGCAGGAAGTAGGGTATTACCTCCATTAAGAGGGCCGAACCTGGGTAAACATCATGTCCCATGTCTCCTGTTACCCATCGATTCATGACACACAGCTTGGGACCCCCTACCCGAGATCTGCCAGTTTTGACACCGACAGTGGCCGCCACCCACTGCAGGCCACCATCACCTGCTCCACCACCGCGGCCTGAAGACGGGAGGTGGCCGTCATGGTCGCCACCCCATCGTCAGCCGCCGTGGCCGCCAGCCCACCGTCGACCGCCGGGATCATCACCCGCTCCGCTAGCGCGTCCCGAAGGAGGAAGGCGGAGGTGGAGGCCCGCACGTGCGTCAGCGACCTTGCGCGCTACATCGAGTTCCTCCGAGAGGAGGAGGAGTGCCTCGTCGAGCACGCAAAGAGCCTTACTACAGTCGTGGCCGCAGCACACGCCGACGCAGAGGCAAGGAATCAGGAGATCTACGGGCAGTCCAGCCGCTTCGAGAGGGGTCGCCTGGAGCGGCATTGGGCGTTCGAGCTGGCGAGCGTCGCTGAACATGCAGCAGCGGCAGGCACCGTATTGCAGTTGTCCAGCCCGTCGAAAGGCTCCTCCTCCTCTGCCTCTTACTGAGCGCACTCGGCAGAGGAGAGGCTGCCGGAAGTAGCACAAAGCCCCTCCATAGTAGTAGTATTTACGGTCTATTTTGTTCAGTTCATCTGACAATAGATGTGGTGGAACTGTACAACGTACTTAAAATTAGCTAGTATATATAGTTTAACTAGCTATTTCAGTACGTGGTTGGCAACAATTGGGGAAAAGTTTGGTCGGTTCAGCTATTGAGTTGAACTATTTGTATAAATTAAGAACGACTGCTTAATCTATGAATGAAATCTATGCTTAATTACTGAATTTTAGTTGCAAAAATTAGATAGTGCTAGTGATTTTTAGCTGCATATTTTGACAAATCGCAGTGTTACAAGGATTGACAAATGGCAATGTTACTAGATCAACAAATGTCAATCTTTCTAGTTTGACAAATGGTAACATACCCAATATGACAGATGCAAATCTTACCAAATTGTTTGTACGTGGTTGCACATGGGTCATCCAAAACAACTGTTTGCGTTGAAGGGATGCACAAATCCTGCGCTGCGAATTTTCCCTTGACTTAAGGCAGAAGACCATAGCTCTCACTTTGCATATTGGTGTTGTCGTGGAGGTGTCACGGCAGATGTCCTCATGGAAGGACATAGTTGTGGAGCCATTGCGACGAGGTTAGCTTAAAGGGGTTACATGGGACAAAGGACACGAGGAGTTTATACTGGTTCGGCCCCTTGCGGTGAAGGTAAAAGTCTAATCCAGTTTGAGGTGGTATTGCTAGGGTTTTGATTACCAGCGAACGAATATGCTTTGCTCGGCTCTCGATTTGTTGTTTCTTGCCCTAAGCCGCTGTCGGGTCGTCCCCTTATATACATGGGTTGACGCCCTACGGCCTACAGAATCCCGGCCGGCTCATACAAACGTGTCCGGCTCGGTGACTTATCTTACATGCCTTATAATACAAATTACATATACTTGGCGGTTTATACTCATGGGCCTTAAGCCGCCTCTCGGCTTGGGCACCTTAACAGGCCTACTTCATGAACCGCCACCTTCACATACTCATGGGCTTTGTCTAGATGATCCGCCACTGGGATAACCCGGCCCGTCCTGGGCGGGTCATATCCAATAGTCATATCCCCAACAGGTGTTCTATCTAAAACATTTGCGATCAAGAGCTGCACAAATCCTGCTCGACACATTTTCTCTTGGCTTCCTGGGTGATGCGGAGCATCCCACAATTATCCCCATGGACGCATCCACATCTCCTACGACTCCACTTGGACCAATGACAAGAGCTCGAGCAAAGGCTATCGAAGATAAGGTGAACTCGCTCCTTTCCGAACTACCACTTTGGACACATGAGACATGGCTACTACCTCAAACGGAAACACTATGTGTGCTCAGGTACTTGGAGGAAAGCGACGGAACATCTACATCCAATGGACAAGACAACAAGGACACCAAGCGCGAAGGACAAGAAGAAGAGCTGCCACGGAAGCTACAGGCACCGGACGACCGGCCCAGCCCAGACGTCCGACCCCTGAAGGTCACGCCAGCCCAGGGAACTCAGGCCTACGAAAGCTAAAGTGGCTGGACGTCCGACCAGGACCGGACGTCTGACAACTCCCAGGCTCCGGACGACCGACGCTACGCCAACAGAACGACATTAGCGAAAGTCCGAGGAAGACCGGACAACCGGACACCTACGGACGTCCGATGCCGTGGCAACAGAACCTAATCTATGGAAATCCGAAGATCTATGGACGTCTGAACCTCCGCGAGCCTCCGGACGACCGGCGCCTTACGGACGTCCGATCCCTGGCTGTGTCCAGTTACGGGCTGAGGCCCATGTACCCCTTCACTTCGCCCCCCCATTTGCACTAATACTATAAATAGACCACATCCTCCTCCTAGTTAGGGTTAGCATTGGTTTAGCTCATATGTGAGATAGATCTTTGCTCATCCATTACGGATCTACTCCACGAGAGAGACCGCGACCCCTCTACGGAGAAGATCCCCTTGGATTCAAGACCCCCCCCTCTTGGGTGGCCCCATCAAGACCTCCTCTAGGAGAAGAACCGGTTACCTTTGTATCGTCCTTTGTTGATCGTGGATCTTGTATCTCCTCTCGTGTTTCGAGGATCTAGCACATGTGTAATCGAATCTTGCTGGTTTGAGTGATTCTCTCGTGTTTTTCCCGTGTTTCCCCTCATGTTCTTTGTGTTCTTCGTTGGGATCCGCTCCTTTCGTGAAAGATTGGCCATCTAGGGTCCTACCCTACATCATCTTGGTATCATGAGCCACGTTGATCACGATTTTAGAGCCTCCCCTCTTCTTTTCTAGCTTGATTTTGTTGTGTTCTTCCCTAATTCAAAAATTACCCACAAAACTAGCCCCAATTTTTTTTGTGATATGTTGGTGTGATGAACTTTTGTTGGATTTGATCCATGGATTTGCTTTGCCTTGAGTGGATCTAGCTTTCCCCCATCATCTCCACCATTTCCATCCACATAATCGCCCGGATTTGACCAATTTCGCCACTTCCACGACGAACCCTAGCAGTTCATCCCGTGCCCGATTTCGCACAGGCACCGGACGTGCGACGACCGGACGACCGCAAAAGCCCGAAAGTCCGTAATACCCTGACGAAACTGAATCCCCCCCACCCGAAAATTTTCAGCCACCGCCCCACTCCCGCATACACCTTCCTATACCTCCAACATTTCCGCATACCACCTCCATCGCTTTTCCGCTACCCAACTCCAACGATTTTGACACGTTTTGGTCTTGGAGAATTTGAGTTGTGGTAACCGTGTCCTTTTGTGTTTCGGCTATCTAGGTACGGTTCAACATCGACATCACCTCCGCTCATCTTCGCCATGGACTCGTCATCATCGGTAACCTCATCTCGGTATCGTGATATCATCATACATTCTTGCCATTGCATTAATAACCCCGTAGCCTTACTTTTTGCGTAGCTTACCCATTAAGACTAGCCTTTGAGTATTGCCGGCAACGTGCCTTGTGCACATTAGTGATCATACTTCCCATAGCATACATACCATATCATCGTGGTGCATATCTTGGTATCATCTCTTGTGTCACAAAGTTGTCATCGTATACACATAATTGCTATCTTGGTTCGCGAAACATTGCATGAGAAAATAGCTCACACACAAAGAGCCAAGCAAGCTTTTAAGCAAAAGGGAAAGATAAGAAAAGAGCTTATAAGCAAGAACCATAGCATCATACAACATTAAGATTGTCATACTCGACCATCTTGGATCGTATCATCGGAATACCATACATATAGCATACTTGGGATAGAAGTCGTTGCATTTTTGCTTAGTAGGTTGTGCACAAGTTTCATATCCGCCTATTGTGCAATCGTGCTAGCATCTCTCTAGTGTTGTGCAACACGAGCATTTTTGTGGATTCCACATTTTGGCACATTCCTTGGTTGCACGACCCCACTTATCTATTTGCATGTGTGTTTCCGTGTTCCACATCTTGCTATTGGTCTACTTGTTGCATTTGCAAATTTGTGAATCTTTTCCAACATTATTGAGTCTCATTAACAATTGCATCAAATTTTGTGCCACCATCCTAACCAAGCTGCACCATAAGCTTTTACTTGTGTAGGTGTGAGAAACCGATAAGAATTGGTACCAATTGTGCGATTTCCTTGTCACACATTGAGTGATCATTGATCCATCTTCAACATCAGTCAAGGTACATTTGGTATAAGTTCTTCTCTTTCTCCCACTCACATATTTTGTTTGGAATGATGGATAGGCCAAGTACTTCTACCAACCCACTCTTCTTGGAGCAAGACAACGACATGTCATCCTACATCACAATGAGCCACCTCTTTGGTGCACAACGAGCTTTGTATCAAGAGCAACAAGCAATGAGCGACCGCATCGACAACCTCGCCACCGACTTGCGACTCTCCGTGCAACGCACAAGAGACTACTTCGACAACAAGCTCGATGAACACAAACACGAGAATGATGCAAGAATGGACGAGATTCGTGCCTTGTTGGTCAACCGCTCTTCTACCACTTCGTCCTACTCAAGAAGGAGCCGCTCAAGTCGACACTCCGACGACACTATCTCCGGCTCAAGTACCGCGACATCGAACACTCTTCGTCGTGCCGCGCGTCAAGATCATTAAGCCAACCGCAATCCTCTAAACGACATCGACTCTCAAGAGCATCGACATCGTCAAAACCAAGCTACATTCGCGCAAGCACAAGAACGGCAACGTCAACGCCAACAAGAACAAGAGGAGCATGCGCGTCAACACCAAGATGCACAAGATGCCGAGGCACAACGCCAAGAACAACAACTTCGTGAAGCTCAAGCACTTGAGGCGCAACGTGCCCTCTGCGATTCAAGTCGAGCCATAGCCAATCGAGGCCGCCAAGCTCGTGAGCACCAAGAAGCGCTTCGCGACGAAGTTCAACAAAGGCTTTATCAATCACGTGTGCATCGTCAAGTTCCTCGTCAAGATCGACAAGCGCCTCCTCAAGCTCGACAAGAACCTCAAGTTCACCAAGAGCATGAAGACGAAATCCTCCAAGACAAGAGCAACATGAGGTCGACAACCCTCCTCGCCAAGAGCAACATGAGATTGCCAATCCTCAACGGCATGGGCATCATCATCCTCGACCCCAACACAATGAAGAGCAACGATATGGCAAGCTAAAGTTCACCATGCCCAAGTTTTCCGGAAGCAATGATCCCGAAGAGTACATATCATGGGCATTGAAGGTTGACAAAATCTTCCGCCTGCACAACTACGAAGAAGAGAAGAAGATCGCGATGGCATCCCTTGAGTTACAACACTATGTCCTCATTTGGTGGGAGCAAGTCATTGAGCGCCAAGAGGCAAGAGGTGAACCACCCATTACAACTTGGGCGCAAATGAAGGATGTCATGAGAGCATGTTTCGTGCCAACCTACTACAACCGCGACCTCTTCAAGAAACTCCAACTCCTCAAGCAAGGAACCAAGAGCATTGAAGAGTACTACAAGGAAATGGAGATTGCCATGATAAGAGCCAATGTCACGGAAGATGATGAGCAAACTATGGAACGTTTCTTGAATGGACTCAATCATCCTATCAAGAAGATCGCCGACTTCCAACCATACTCGAACCTCATCGAGCTAGCACATAAAGCTACCAAGGCGGAACGTCAAGTGCAAGATGACTTCAAATATGCCAAGTTCTCATCCAAATCCTATGGTTTCTCCAACTCTCAAGCTTCAACGACTCCAACAACTTCTACCTCAACCAAGCCATCTACAAGCAACGAGGACAAGTCAAGTTAAAAGAAAACTTCGACAACCTCAAGTCGTCCTCCTGCTACAAGCAACTTCAAGCCAAGAGCTTCATCATCATCTACCCCAACCGATGAGACCATCAAGACAAGTTCCTTCAAATGCTTCACATGCGGCGGCCGAGGCCACAAGTCCTTCGAGTGTAGAAACAAGCGCACCATGATCCTCAACGACGACGGAACCTATGACTCCATGAGTGAAGGAGAAATGGAAGCTCTTGACCAAGTGGCCATGCCCCGGCAAGTGAATGAAGACGAAGATGATCAACTCTTTTGTGACGAAGATTCGAGCCCCGCTCTCATTGTCTCCAAGGTCTTGACTCTTCACCATCAACAAGAAGAAGACCAAAGATGCCATATCTTCCACACCAAGGCCGGCATCAATGGAAGGTCCATCAAGGTCATCATCGATGGAGGGAGTTGCCATAACTTAGCAAGTGAAGAATTATGCTCCAAGCTCCATTTGATCAAGATGAAGCACCCGCACCCCTACGAGGTTCAATGGCTAAGTGACACCGGCACCATCCAAGTCGAGCATAGAGTACAAGTTTCTTTCAAGATCGGAGCTTCGGAAGACACTTTGGAGTGTGATGTCCTTCCGATGACTGTTGCCACCTCCTTCTTGGACGGCCATGGCAATTTGACTGAGGTGTCATTCACAACGGGCGTACAAACCACTATAGCTTCAAGATGAAAGGAAAGGAGTATGTGCTACGACCTATGTCTCCAAGCCAAGTGATCTCCGACAAGCAAGCCACCCATCGCGGAGAGAATAGTGAGAGAGTGAACCACCAAAAAGAGAGTGAGCGCCACAAGCCAAAATTGAGTGCCTCCATGATGAGCGACAAGAAAAACTTAGTTCTATTTGCCACCAAACGTGGGATGAGAGAAGTGTGTGAGAACCCATCAAGTGTCCTACACTATGTCCTCTTGTGCCAGGACGAGGCACCAAAAACTAACACCTCTCACAATCTGTCTTTGGTGTTATCTTCTTTATTGCAGGAATTCCAAGATGTTTTCCCCGACGAGCTACCTCCTGGTCTACCTCCACTATGAGGCATCGAGCACCGCATCGACCTCATCCCCTGTGCACCTCTTCCAAACAAGGCCCCATACCACGTCAACCCCGAAGAAACCAAAGAAATACAAAGGCAAGTAAAGCATCTCATAGACCATGGACATGTGCATGAAAGTTTGAGCCCTTGTGCCGTCCCGGTCATTCTTGTGGCAAAAAGAGACGGTAGCTTTCGCATGTGTTCCGATTGTAGACCTATAAATGCTATCACATTTCGCTATAGGTACCCCATTCCATGCCTTGATGATATGCTAGATGAACTTAGCGGTGCCACTATTTTCTCAAAAATTGATCTTAAAAGTGGTTACTATCAAATACGCATACAAGAGGGTGATGAATGGAAAACTACTTTCAAAACAAAGTTTGGTTTGTATGAGTGGTTGGTCATGCCTATGGGTTTATCGGAAGCACCCAGTACTTTCATGCGTCTTATGCATTATGTATTTCTCCCTTATATTGGTGAATTTGTTGTTGTCTACTTTGACGATATCCTTGTGTTTAGCAAATCTCTCAAAGAGCATGTCACCCACCTTTGAACCGTGGTACAAACTCTTTGAAAAGAGCATCTCTATGCTAATATGGAAAAATGCCTCTTTGGTGTTGATAAGCTTGTTTTCCTGGGTTTCGTAGTATCTTCTAAGGGTGTTCATGTTGATGAATCTAAGATCAATGCTATTCACACTTGGCCCCAACCAACCAATTTGCAACAAGTGCGTAGTTTCCTTGGTTTAGCTAGTTTCTCTCGTCAATTTTTGAAGGACTTTAGCACTATTGCGTCTCCTTTACATGCTTTGAGCAAGAAGAATGCACCCTTTGTTTGGGGACCATCGCAAGATAGCGCATTCAATGAGCTTAAGAATTTGCTTACTCGTGCTCCCGTGCTTGCATTACCCAACTTTGACAAACCCTTTGAGATTCATTGTGATGCTAGTGGTAATGGCGTAGGAGGTGTGTTAACGCAAGAGAAGTGCCCAATAGCATACTTTAGTGAGAAACTTTCCGGAGCGCAACTCAATTACCCCATCTATGACAAAGAGCTATATGCTTTAGTGCGAGTTTTTCGTGAATGGGAAAATTATCTCCGCCCTCACGAATTTATCATCCATACCGATCATGAAACGCTTAAATACCTTAAAGGTCAAACTAAGTTGAACAAGCGCCATGCTAAGTGGAGTGAATTTATAGAGTCATTTCCTTATGTCATCAAGTATATTAAAGGTAAGGAAAATGTTGTGGCGGATGCGCTTTCTCGTATATGCATGCTTGTTACTCAACTTGAATTGAATGTCATTGGCTTTGAGCACATAAAAGACTTGTATGCGCATGACCCTACTTTTTCTATTCCTTATGCAAAGTGTTTGACGCATCCATCTTGGGAACGCTATTACATCAAAGATGGTTATCTTATGAGAGCTAACAAACTTTGCATCCCCGAGTCTTCTCTTCGTTTGTTGATTTTGCAAGAATCTCATGGAGGAGGACTAATGGGACACTTTGGACGTGACAAGACACTTGCTACGCTCTCCAAGAACTATTTTTGGCCCAAGATGTTCCGCGACGTCAACCGCTTCACCAACCGATGCTCTACATGTCGCAAAGCTAAGTCTAAAGCTCAATCTCATGGCCTATATATGCCTCTTCCAATTCCGTACCAACCATGGGATGATATTATCATGGATTTTGTGCTTGGGTTACCTAGAACTAGAAATGGCAAGGATTCCGTTTTTGTTGTTGTGGACCGATTCTCCAAAATGGCTCATTTCATTCCTAGAAACAAGATAGACGATGCTTCACATGTTGCCAATCTTTTTTGTAGGGAAATCTTGCGACTTCATGGAGTTCCAAAGACGATTGTCTCGGACCATGACATTAAGTTCTTGAGTTACTTTTGGAAGACTTTATGTGCCAAGCTCGGAATCAAGCTATTATTCTCCACGGCATACCATCCACAAACCGACAACCAAACGGAGGTGACGAACCGTAGACTCTCCACTCTACTACGTGTGTTGATAAAGAAGAACATCAAGGAGTGGGAGGAGTGCTTACCTATCGCCGAGGTACGCCTACAACTGAGCAAGACATTCGACTACCGGCAAGTCCCCTTTCGAGGTCGTCTACGGCTTCAAACCGTGGTCCCGATTGGACATTCTCCCTCTACCACTCCAAGAGCGCATCAACATGGACGCGAGTACCCGAGTGAGCAATCTCAAGAAGATGCATGAAGATACAAGGCACACCATCGAGCGCCAAGTACAACAACTCGCGACCAAGCTCAACGTCAACAAGCAACCCATGATATTCAACATTGGAGATCTTGTGTGGCTACACCTTCGTAAGGACCGCTTCCCCAATGAACGCAAGTCCAAACTTCTACCACGAGCTGATGGACCCTTCAAGGTGCTAGCATGCTACAACAACAACGTGTACAAGATCGACCTCCCGCACGACAAGTACAATGTGAGCGACGTCTTCAACGTCAAGGACCTTTCTCCCTACCATGGTGATGAAGATTTTGATCCGAGGTCGGATCTTTCCCAAGGGAGGGGAGATGATGCGGAGCATCCCACAATCATCCCCATGGACGCATCTACATCCCCTATGACTCCACTTGGACCAATGACAAGAGCTCGAGCAAAGGCTATCAAAGATAAGGTGAACTCGCTCCTTTCCGAACTACCACTTTCGACACACGAGACATGGCTACTACCTCAAACAGAAACACTATGTGTGCTCAGGTACTTGGAGGAAAGCCACGGAACATCTACATCCAATGGACAAGACGGCGAGGACACCAAGCGCGAAGGACAAGAAGAAGAGCTGCCACGGAAGCTATAGGCACCGGACGACCGACCCAGCCCGGACATTCGACCCCTGAAGGTCACGCCAGCACAGGGAACTCAGGCCTACGAAAGCTACAGCAGCCGGACGTCCGACCAGGACCGGATGTCCGACAACTCCCAGGCTCCGGACAACCGACGCTACGCCAACAGAACGACATTAGCGGAAGTCCGAGGAAGACCGAACGACCGGCGACCGGACGACCGGACACCTACGGACGTCCGATGCCGTGGCAACAGAACCTAATCTATGGAAATCCGAAGATCTACAGACGTCCGGACCTCCGCGAGCCTCCGGACGACCGGCGCCTTACGGACGTCCGATCCCTAGCTGTGTCCAGTTATGGGCTGAGGCCCATGTACCCCTTCACTTCGCCCCCCATTTGCACTAATACTATCAATAGACCACCTCTTCCTCCTAGTTAGGGTTAGCATTGGTTTAGCTCATATGTGAGATAGAGCTTTGCTCATCCATTACGGATCTACTCCACAAGAGAGACCGCGACCCCTCTACGGAGAAGATCCCCTTGGATTCAAGACCACCCCTCTTGGGTGGCCCCATCAAGACCTCCTCTAGGAGAAGAACCGGTTACCTTTGTATCGTCCTTTGTTGATCGTGGATCGTGGATCTCCTCTCGTGTTTCGAGGATCTAGCACATGTGTAATCGAATCTTGCTGGTTTGAGTGATTCTCTCGTGTTTTCCCCATGTTTCCCCTCATGTTCTTCATGTTCTTCGTTGGGATCCGCTCCTTTCGTGAAAAATCGGCCATCTAGGTTCCTACCCTATATCATCTTGGTATCATGAGCCACGTTGATCACGATTTCAGAGCCTCCCCTCTTTGTTTCTAGCTTGATTTTGTTGTGTTCTTCCCTAATTCGAAAATTCCCCACAAAAATAGCCCCAATTTTTTGTGATATGTTGGTGTGATGAAGTTTTGTTGGATTTGATCCATGGATTTGCTTTGCCTTGAGTGGATCTAGCTTTCCCCCATCATCTCCACCATTTCCATCCACAAAATCGCCCGGATTTGACCAATTTCGCCACTTCCATGACGAACCCTAGCAGTTCATCCCGTGCCCGATTTCGCACAGGCACCGGACGTCCGACAGCCTCCGGACGTGCGACGACCGGACGACCGCAACAGCCCGGACGTCCGTAATACCTTGACAAAACTGAAGCCCCCCACCCGAAAATTATCAGCCACCGCCCCACTCTCGCATACACCTTCCTATACCTCCACCATTTCCGCATACCACCTCCATCGCTTTTCCGCTACCCAACTCCCATGATTTTGACACGTTCATCGCTGCAGCCTGCAGACAGACCGATCGACCAGTATGTACGTACATGTTCGCGACAAGAATGACAACGCTACGTACGCTTCGACCGGGTGGGTCCCGACTGTCAGACACTTCCTTGCGTGCGAAGATGTAGCTGGTGGGTCCCAGCAGTCAGGAGGCGAATCATTTTTTTTGCCCGTAATATGGACGCACTTCCTTGCGTGCGAAGATGTAGCTGGTGGGTCCCAGCAGTCAGGGGAAAAACGTTTTTTTTCGTGAAATACGGTTGCCCGTCCGGTGGGTCCCTGCTGTCAGGTGGAGGAATAATTATTTTGCGCGTAATAAGGAGGCACTTCCTTGCTGCGGCCGTGGACCCAGCTGTCAGCCTCTCAACGTATAGTACTCTTCCGTTGGAAGTCGTTCGTTGACCACATTGACCATGCCGCGCCGAGAGTACCAAGGCGTTGGACGACGGCGAGGCCTAGGAAGGGAATGACGCGGAGCCGGGGAAGACGCAGCAGTGGATGCCCACGCAGAGAGGAGTACGAGGGTTCACTGGTTTGACTGCGGTGTGAGCACTACAAAAAAAAGACACATCCGTGACATTTTGGACCAAACGAAATTTTTTTCTGTCATACTTATGACACTTCTATGACGATAATTGTGACAAACCCCGGTATCATCATAGATGTGGTGGGCTCCTACTTCTATGACAAAAAATCATGACCGAAAATGGGCTTTTTGTCCTGGGCGGGCCGTAGACGCAGCTGCATGACATTCTTTGGGCCATCCATGACGGAAAAAACAATGGTAGAAGTGAGGGCGAGGAAAATATCGGGGAGTTCCCGGTTACGGTGGGAGGTCGGGGGCCGAGCGATGCATGTTTCTCTCGTACGTACGCGCGTGTGTGCGAGGCGTTGGGCTCTACCTGAACCCGAGCGATGCGTTGGGCTCTAACTAAACCCGAGCGATTGCACCGCAGGCTACGCGTTACTGAACCCGAGCGATCGATCGATCCCTTGCTGTTAACTGAACCCGAGTGATTCCTTCGCTACTGCTGCTAACTGAAGCCGATCGAACACTGATGCCTCCTTCCCTTGATGAGCAGTGAGCATTGTTGAGGGGGTTTGGATGAACAGTTCCCGGTGGGGGTTGGATGAACAGGAACCTGTGGTAGTAGAGGCCGTTGCCGTTGGGTGAACAGTACCCCGATCGATCGAGCCGGTGGATGAACAGGGCCCCGTGGAGGGCTGGATGAACAGGACCCCATGGAGGGCTGGTTGAATAGTAGCCGGTGGAGGGCTGGTTGAATAGTAGCCGGTGGAGGGCTGGATGAACAGTAGCCCGTGGAGGGGTGGTTGAACAGGACCCCCGTGGAGAGGGCTGGTTGAACAGTAGCCGGTGGAGGAGCGCGCGGTGGAGGCTGGATGATTAGGAGCCCGTGGATGAACAGTCGCAGGTGGAGGCTGGAGGAGGTCGACGATGGATGAACAGGAGCCCGTGGAGGCTGGAGGAGGTCGATGGTGGAGATGAACAATATCCCGTGGAGTCCCGTTTTGCAGTACGCAACACCCCTCCCGATGAACAGGACCCCCGTTTCGACCATAGCGCTCCAACACAAGTCCATTTCCTCCGTTTAGTGGTATGCCACCCCCTCCCGATCAACAGGACCCCGTTTCGACCGTAGGAGGTCCGTTTCCTCCGTTTTGCGGTACGCCAGATCCCTCCCGGTGAACAGGATCCCGTTTCCACCATGGGCGGTCGAACACAAGGCCGTTTCCTCCGTTCTGCGGTATGCCCGGCCTCGTTTCCATCGTCTGTTCCATCCAAGCCGGTTGGCTCCCGATGAACACGACGACGTATTCCGTTCCGACCCAGCCGGTTGGCTCCCCATGAACACGATGACGACGTAGTTTCTCCGTTCTAACCCAGCCATGTACATGAGTCCTAGCCAAACGTATGCGCAAGTAGGCGTTCGAGACCCCGCCCGTATGTACGTACGTGGCCGTATTTTCTTTCTTGTACCTTGGCTGCTGTACATACGTGTACATGCTATGTGTGCGCCTCTACTACCACACGTGCGCGCCCCTACTACGACATGTGCCCTTCCTTGCACGGCCACGGTTCATCGCTGCAGCCTGCAGACAGACCGATCGACCAGTATGTACGTACACGTTCGCGACCAGAATGAGAACGCTACGTACGCTTCGACCGGTTGGGTCCCGACTGTCAGTCACTTCCTTGCGTGCGAAGATGTAGCTGGTGGGTCCCAGCAATCAGAGGCGAATCGTTTTTTTTTGCCCATAATATGGACGCACTTCCTTGCGTGCGAAGATGTAGCTGGTGGGTCGCAGCAGTCAGGGGGCGAATCATTTTTTTGCCCGTAATATGGACACATTTCCTTGCGTGCGAAGATGTAGCTGGTGGGTCCCAGCAGTCAGGGGGGAAACGTATTTTTCACGAAATACGGTGGCCCGTCCGGTGGGTCCCTGCTGTCAGGTGGAGGAATATTTATTTTCTGTGTAATAAGGAGGCACTTCCTTGCTGTGGCCGTGGACCCAGCTGTGAGCCTCTCCACGTACAGTACTCTTCCGATGGAAGTCGGTCGTTGACCACGCCGCGCCGAGAGCACCTAGGCGGTGGACGACTGCGTGGCCTAGGAAGGGGACGACGCGGAGCCGGGGAAGACGCGGCAGTGGATGCCCACGCGGAGAGAAGTACGAGGGTTCACTGGTTCGGCTGCGGTGTGAGGATGCCGTCGCCGCAGGGCCTGGCCAGCGGTGGGAGTGGTAGGGGGAGATGAGGCCTTCGTGGCAGCACAGCCAGCCACGGGAGGCAGGAGCAAGCGGCACGACCAGCGCTGCTTTGGGTGGCTGGAGCAACAAGACCATAGGTTGAAGAATCACAATGGCCGTTGGATGGACATCGTACGACCACTGCAGCTAGAATCGTTTATATTGACTAAGTTGACAAAGCCCTTGGTATGTGTCAACTTAGTAGGCCCACAGGTCAGCCTCTGAAACGGTGCAACCCAGATGTCAGGGGGAGGAATCGTTTTTTGGGCGGCTGAAGCTAGATTATCTGAGATTGAAGAAGAAGCAGGACATCCGTTGGATGGACATCCAACAGACACTGCTGCTAGAACCGTGTGTTGACTATAAGTTGACAAAGCCTTGCATACGCGTCAACTTAGTAGGCGCACAAGTGTTTGGCAGAGAACTTATAGCCCATTTGCGATTTGTAAGAATGTAAAACCCATTTTTGAATTCTAATGGAATTTACTACATCCCATTTACAGTTTGTTAAAAGTACATCCCATTTTCTAGCTAGGACAATGATTAATAATTTCAACAAACCGTTCAAAACATAATTTAATCAAATTTCCCACATTTTGATGGGATCTGAAATATTTTTATCCCGAAATTTCTAGTCAGATTAAATACAATTTCAATATAAATTTGTATTACGTAAAAATCCAACGAAATATTGCGCGCGCAACAATTAATGAAATTAAAATATTCAAAATCTAGAAATATTATTTTATAAAGTAATTACGTGTTTGGTGCATTTTTTTATAGTTACTGCCCAGTTTTTATAATTACATCCCATTTATTATTTCTTAAAGCCCATTTTCTTGTTAAGCCTAATGCATCCCTCCTAGGAAAGATTTGCAGCCCAGCGGGGCGGAGAATAACAAGTTGACCTTGCCTGGGTATTCCTCAAAAAAAAGTATATCTGGGCTAGCCATTTTCAGCTTGAAAAAAATTAATATCTGTGCTGCATATCTGGCCTGGGCTAGACGGGCCACAGCCAGCCCAATTAATACCCTGCTCTCCTCTGAACGACAACGAAAACATCGCTCAAGAAAAACTCTGCAGTGCTCACACCTCAAAAAAAATACTGCTCGAGCTGCTTGGTCCCAACTGTCGGCCACTCATTGTGCAATTCTCTCATTTATTGACTACATAGGTTGACAATGGTGTGGGACCGTGATGTCAGGAAACCAGGAGGAAGCAAAAAATATTACAGTTGTATATAATAAGGAGGCACTTGCGTACGTGCGGCTATGTCCCTGGTGGGTCCCCACTGTCATCCTCTCCAAGTAAAGTCATCTCCTCATTCCTCATGCCATTGACCATGTTGACAACGCGAGACGGCGGTGCCACGGTGAGCGCAACAACTCGAAGGACGACGGAGAGGGCCTCGCGGGCCCTACAGATGGTCTGATACAGCGCCCACTGCTCATTCGGGAAGCCGGGATCATAGGGCCACATGTCCGTGACGGCATTGTCGTTCGCTTGGTCACCGGTGCTCGTTGAGGAGACGGAGGTTGCAGCATAGGTCCTCCTGCGCCGGTAGCTCTTCCGCCATTAGGACGTCGAAGTGGGCCGCACCTGCTCTATGGTGAACACGGCATGAACCGGCTTGGATAGTGGCGCCGGCTCCTCGTCGGAAGCTACATCCATCGTCTGATTGTCGTTGCTCAGCTCGACGAGCTCGCTGGCGAGCCAGCATGTCCCGGCTGTTGGACCAACCCGCTGCCAAGCACGAGTCTGACTGCCCTGGCCCACCCAGACCGCCTCCCTCGCCCGTGCGCGCTTTCCGCCCGAAACGGTCAGCGCCGCCCGCCCCACTTCCCGGTGCAGGTGATTGCTCCGCCTTCAAACGACACAAGTGACGTCCGTCTGTCTGTCTGCCGTCCACATTAATGATACGCGGTTCCCGAGGCGGCTACTCCGGCGCCACACGTCCGTCCCTCCGCCGCCCACCATTGCTATATAAACTGCTGCGCCGTCCATAGTCGCAGTCATCCGCCTCCGTTCCCTTTCTCCTGTCCACACCATTACTCCCACCATGGCTTCCTCGCGCTCCAGCACTCTTCGGGACGGGCGGACAACGGACCACAAGGAGATGGCAGCCATTGCTGCCGACTGGCTGGCCGGCAGGCAGCCGGAGGACGACGACGTCCCAATGGAGAACATGGTAGTCAACAATCCGGCGCCAACCCCCTCCTGCACGCCATCCTCGCCGGTGCATTGCACCTTGACCATCGGCGAGGCACGTGCCCAATACATGGACAAGGTGAGGCAGAAGCGTCAGGAGCAGTTCCGGGAGGCGCAGGCCGACGCCGCCTACAAGCACCATCTCCTCCGGGAGCACCTGCAGGCAGAGGAGCATCGCCGCGGAGCAGGAGGCGCTGCTCGACTCCTACCGCTCCACCCGCGAGGGCCGCCTCGAGCGCTGGCGGTACCGCATGCGGGTGGCGGAGGCTGCGGCTGCCTACAAAGAGGGCGATGAAGCGGGCGAGGCGCTCTTTGGCGAGACCGAGGACGAGGCAGAGGACAATGCCAGCTCCGACGAGTCCCCGCTTCGCTGGCGTCGACAAGGCCCTGCTCCGCCGAGGCCCTGCGGCGCCAACAACGAGGCAGAGGACACCGCCGCCTCCGCCGAGGCCCCGCCCCGCCAACAACAAGGCAGAGGACATCGCCGGCTCAGCCGAGGCCCCACCCTGCCGGCAACGAGGGGGAGGATTTCCCCCACTCCGCCGAGGCGCCGCCCCGTCGGCAACGAGACAGAGGACATCGCCGGCTCCGTCGAGGCCCCGCCCCGCTACCAACGAGGCCGCGCCACACAGAAAACGAGGAAGAGTAGAACACGGTAGGTCGCCGCCGCTCGGGTCCAAGTAAGGCCACCGCTGCTACCCTCCGGTTGAAGCCAAGCTAGGCGGGTTGACCATTGACGGCCGATTAGCTTCTTGGCGGCGACGTGGAGTCGGAGAGCTATGTTGGAGAAGCACGCTGCTTCAGTTACTTAACTGCAGGTGCAGTTAGGTAACTGGCATGTGGGCCCAAGAGGCATCTGGCCCACATATAAGTGACGCAACTGCACCTGCTGTTTTGTCACTGAAGCTCAGTCCGCTGGAGAAGAAGCTTCTTTTCGGCTCAGCCGGACACTGGTGCTACGGTTAATTAATTATAACTCCAGCGCACCCCTTTTTAGTTGAAGAATGTATGAAATGTAATGAAATCCGGCATGTTTATATGTAATCCGGCAGTGTATGAATGAATTTAGTTCGATTTGTTTGAATTCTTGTATCACTAGCATTGGATGAACATGCAAAACAATACGTACTAGCATTATTCCCAGGGTGATCACCTCGTTTGCAGCAGTTCCACATGTACTCCCTCCAGTCATTTAAGTTTTGTCTGAAGTCAAAGTATCTATACTTTGACCAATCTTAGAGAAAAAAGTATCAACATTCACAATGTAAAATCAACTGAATTGAAAGAAATCTAATATGCGAAGTAAAAAAGAACAGAGGGAGTACAAAATTTAGCGTTCTTGTACATTGCAATCAACACACAGGCCTGGCAATTCATAGAGAACATTCAAAACAATCGATGATTATGCATCTCAGCGACTTACATGTCAGAGCCAATATTTACTTCACAACTAAAGAATAAAGAAAAATCGATAGATGCTGCTAACAGCAAAGGGCGTCCCATTCGAAAATATCAAACGCATGTCTTCTTGCTAACATCAATGAGCTAAATTTGACATGGTTGTCCCATTCCAAAATGTCAAATGCGTGTTGTTTTGCGTACATCAATGAGCAAACTTTGACAAGGTTTTCCCATTCCAAAATATCAAATGCCTACAATTGTGGAATGGGAATGGTTTGCCATCAGTTCAGAAATTGACATGGCACCTCGTGCTAAATAAACCAGCTGTTCTTTTTGTGCAGTTCCACCAAAATCAACCAAATTCGTGCGTAGCTTGTATGATTTTGCCTTTATATGTTGCAACGCCTTGAACATATCGGCACCTCCTTTCTTATGGTGGAAATGAATGATTCGAGAATATTTGATGTATTCGTGAACATTTTGTGTAGTTCCCATTGAAATCAAGCTGAGCACCCCTGTTTGCATAAATACAAAAAAGTGATTAGTATAAAGAAAATTGTACTATGAATTGAAAGTTTAAACAGTCAACCTACATGATCCATGTAGAGCACACATTTAAAAAAATGGAACTCACCGGAAGGAGTAAAACAACATTGTACTGGCCATCACAGCAACAAAGATGCAGATCCGTGAGTCCTTCTCAGCTGAAGTTAGTTTGTTCTTGTGGGCAATAATGTAACCATCCTTCTACTGCTCCCTTCTTAAGAAGAGAGGCTTGGCTTCTTTATCCTGGCATAATCGGAACTAGGCACTTCACATACTCCATATTCTTCTTCAGAGGAGGATGATCCTATTGTGCAAAGACAAGAGGACAACTAAATGCTAGCATCCCTATTTTCTCAAAAAAGGAAAGGAAATATTTAAAACAACACAGATGAAGCCCTTCTCAAGGACAATACCACTTTCTCATGACAGTATCTAAACAGTAGCACAACACCAATAGAGATGACAAAGCTCAATCATATGGATGAAATCCGTGGGCGAGTACCAACCTTTGTCAGGAGGCTTATTGTGTAGAGCATACAAATCAAGCACTTCTCCGGAACCATCTGTTGTTATCTACTGTGGTTGCCATGCTTACTATATACTCCTCGATTAGTTTAATGTTTCCAACATCTTCTTGTGTAGTTCCACTAAAATATATGGTATCTTCAAAGAAGATCCCTGTTTGCACAAGTAGAAATAATTACATATTACATTAAGAGTGGCATCAAATCAGTGGCAAACCAATTGCTCGTTCCAGCCATAGCAATAAATTAAGATGCAAAACTATATCATCACTTGTGCCATCACAGTTCCAGTGCTTCATTACAGCACCGGGAGTTGATTTTTTCTTCTTCCGCTTGTTCTTCCCCTTCATCACTTGGTTCAATAACAGACAAGCTTCGCCTTCAATGTAAGATTTGGCATGTCAATTAGGGAGCACAAGTATAGCACTAAACAACGATGTTAATTTCCAGATGAAAGTGGCAAAATACAGGCCAACAGTTGTGAAATATCCTTATCTTACCTCAATGGGATATTACGGTGCACATACAGATTGGAAGTCTTGTCTCCATTTGTGCAGTTCCCTAAAATCAAGCAACATTAGCGTACAAGTAGCACAACATATGAAAGCACATTGCACAATTATGTGAAAGAAGGCTAGTACTGACCTCTCATGACGCGGAATTCAAACAACTCACAAGAAGAAGATCTGAACCAAATTTTCCAACACGGATAGGAAGTAAGATCTCCTCTTGTGCAGTTCCACTAAGATCAAGCAATCAAGCAACGTTGTCGGTGTGAAATTTTGGTTGAACTGCACAAAACACTCTTAAAACAAAAGTGTTTTGTGCAGTGCAACAAAAGGTCACAATAGCAACGAGGTGAACTAGATAACCCTGTTTACACAGAGGTGCAAAGGAAACAACTAGTGGTCAATAACGGTGGATGACACAGAAGCCAACAAAAAGAAGCATCTAACTTATCTAAATGGGAAAGAAAGCAAGACAGTAGCATTTTATCAAATGGTGGCATTGATTAATATTAACAGAGAGATTATATTAACAATAAAATTCGTTAAACATGTAATTTGCTTTTAACTGTGGCATTGCATCAATTTTCCAATGGCATTATTAGAGGGTGTTTGTTTACAGGGACATTTTGGTGTAGGGACTAAAAAAAGTCCGTGTCAGTCCCATCTAAACCAAACAAGAGGGACTTTTAGGGACTAAAGAAAGAAGACCCCGAGGGAGAGTCTTTTTGGCACTTTTTCCAACAGTTGCCCCTGCCCCATCGCACCTTGTCTCTATTAGTTCATTACTAGGGGTAACATGGTCTTTTAGCATGTCTTTTAATAACCTCTAGTCCATGTTTAGTCCCTGGAACCAAGCAGGTAGGGACTAGGGAGTTTTTAACCCAACAGGGCCTTAGATTAACAACAGCTAAACAGTTGCACGGGATAGTGGATGCACCAGCACCATGTGCATCTACCAATGTATGAAGGGGTGATGCACAGTCTGTTGCAACAAAGAACAAAAACAATCAAGGAGCATATTCGTGTTGGTCCCAGTTTTGTTATCTTTAGACACATTTCCCTATGTGAGCGCAGCAAATCTAGTCCCGCTCAAACTCTACAGCCATGTCTCCCAAAACAAAAGATCAGTTTGTTACAGATGTGCGTACTGCGTTTGTCATTGTTTCCCCTTTTCGACCAACATAGGTGCTGGATAGCCAGTCTGTACTAGTACTTCCCCCCTTCCTTTCCTCTTTGAACCACGTCCTAGATTCATGCCATACAACTTTCTCCACTACTTTCCTGTTTCATCCAACACCTAGATTCGAGTGCAGAAGCGGGAAAAGCCCACATGCAGCTAGAGCAATGCATGTGGAATAAGTAAATTATACCTTAAGGTTCTTGAGGTGGGGTTCGGTGGGCGACCGGAAGCTGTTCGGCCCACACTATGTATGGCGGCAAAGAAGAAGGGGTCGGAGGCCCTCCAGCGCCGCCGCTGGGTGAAAGAGAATAGCTGCGCTGGTAGTTGATTCCCTTCCTCGCCGACGGCGACAGCGTTAAGCCTCCTTCCCTTCCCGGCGGATGGATCCTGCCGGCTCTTTGACCAGCAGTGAGGGGAGAGAGAGGCCAAGGAAGTCTTGTTTAGATCTGGAGAGGTTGAGAGAGTGTGAAGAGAGCAACTA
Source organism: Triticum aestivum (assembly GCF_018294505.1). Classification (NCBI taxonomy): domain Eukaryota; kingdom Viridiplantae; phylum Streptophyta; class Magnoliopsida; order Poales; family Poaceae; genus Triticum; species Triticum aestivum. The sequence continues at coordinate 403,623,311 of NC_057805.1, forward strand.
CAAGCACAGAGGCTACAGCGTGTATATATATACTGGAGAGAGAGTGTGAAGAGTGCAAACCCTAGAAAACAAGCACCGAGGCTGCAGCGTATACGTGATGAGGTGATTATACGGTCACTACGAGATCGTATAGCTCTGTATCCATCCATTTTGACCAGTCAAAGAATCCTCCTGGCACCGCCCCAGATCACTTTCTCTCTCTGTCATGCGGGGCCTACCTGTCATTGGGTGGAAGAAAGAAGTCGAACAAAAACAAAATTTTGCTCAAGTGTAGTTATCGAACCCGAGACCTCAAGTTTTATGAGTGAACAGGCTAACCAGCTACACCACCCCCACATTATGTTTAACGAGAGGAAAATAACCTTTAATACATTCCTGCATTCGTGTGACAAGCATGCCGTGTTTTTTTTGCGTGAGAGTCATTGGGATTTAAATCATAATAGTGTCATGTGGCTTTGGTGGTAAGGTCTTTTGGGATTTAAAGCAGTGTTGGTAGTATAGAAATAATGCAGCCTTAGTCACCTTAGTTTTCTCCATGTAGTACGTTGGGTCCCACCTATCAGAGGGTGAAACAAACAAATTAATAAGAAAATTTAAAAGCGCCAGCGGTGTATCTTACCTCACACATCTCGCTACTGCTCGTGAACACTGTCCAATTGATCCCTCTGTTCGCTCACGTACTATTTTATGTGAATCCGTATTATAACATGCACACAATTTTGGGCACTTGTATTCGACCTAAGTCAGTGTGCCACCGTATCACATACTACTCCCTCCGCCTAGGTGTAACAAGTCACGTTAGAAGGTGCAGCGGGACCAAGGTGCAAGCAGATTTTTTTCGAAATGAGGTGCAAGCAGATTGGAGGAGAAGGAGAAAATTGACTGGTCCTTCCTCCAATCAAAGCCCTGATTTCTGTCTCTAAACGCAACAATTAATCACAACAACTAAGAGATGCCGTTTTAGCTACCATGCAGGGCCACGTATTAACTCGCATGCATCAACGCGTAGTTGCGCTCCATGCATTGTGTTTCCTGGGGAGATAACAAGGCAGAGTAAGGAGCGTTTGGTTACATTGCTAGGCTGGTCATAGTGGTGAGTAACTTGGACTAGTAACATGCATATGTTACTAGTCTATGTTACTACTTTCATAGTAGGTAGTAACATATGGATGGTACTCCACATGCAAGTCTTCATTAGTTGAGATATAGACTCATTTTACCTCGGCGTGTGTGTGTGTGTGTGTTTAACATCATGTGTGTGTTAGAGAGAGCAACACATCGACCTACTCCTACAGAGAGATGGTGTGTAGTGTATGATTTAGTCGCGAGAGTTGGTGCATCCTCTCATTTCTGGGCGTCCGGTCGGGACAGGCGGGACAACTGCCACGCCCGCTCCTGACCATCCTGGCCCACCCAAAGCCCCTCCATCGCCTGCGCGCACTTCCCGCCAGAAACGGTCAGCGCCGCTCCAAAGAATCGGTGCCGCATTCATGCCCGGGCAGAGCGGACGCGACCTCTCACTGGCGCCTGCGTTGAAGGGAGAAGCGGATTCAAGAGTGATGGTTGCTTCGTCCGTCCAACTTACTGCTGGGTCTATGTGATTTGACGGCTCATTGGTCATTATTACTGGGGTGGTAGGACTGCTGGATGTCCCACGCTTTCGGCGAAAGGAGGTACTACTAGATTACAATTTTCTCCATTCTCAGCGGAGGAGTGCGAGAGCAGTGAAAACATGTAGGCTCAGTGATTACATGGCCCACCTCACACTATCACCATATTTTCTGGACACCGTGCGACACCTAACTCTTTACATAGTACTAGTATAGTATGTACTGTAATTTATCAGCGAGATAAATTTGTACAATGCTATGAAGCTTCCAGCTTCTGTTTCATGTATCTTGCATCCAAGGTTGCCCGTTGCAACATTTCATCAAAGACAAAGGAGACTAACATGCATGCTATTGCATCTCAATGATTGACAGATCATAGCCAATATGTACTCCCTTCGTTCCAAAATAAGTGTCTCAACTTTATGCAAACTTTAGTACAAAGTTGTACTACTACTAAAGTTGACACTTATTTTGGAACAGAGACAACTAAAGAAAAAAAACGATCCATGCAGTCCCTAGCCCTTGAACCGTAAACCCTAACCAGGCTTTAATTTGCTGGCAATGTTGGAGCTTCCGAAGAAATGAAGTTTGCAACCCTTTGACCATCGGATCATTTTGTGCAGTTTCACCAAAATCGAGATGAGCATCCCTATGGCAAAGAAATTGAAGAAGCGTGATTAGAATAAGATTGCTGGGACTAGTTGATGAGACATAAACTCATCACAAATACAGTACGTAGAAGGCAGTAGATGTATGTGCGGGGCAAAGAAGTAGAGAAATATCCACATGGAGTGATGTGGCCAGCTGGAGCAGTGGTGCAAGCGGGCTGTAAAGTGAGTTGTACCTGAGGGATGTCGGGACGTAGCTCAACCTAGAGGAGGGCGGTGGGAGGAGGCAACTGCCCACGTCGCGGCAGTGAGCAATGGACGAAGGCAACCTCGCCGGCTTTGTGAGAGAGAACGGCGGGGACCCCTGATCGGGACGTGCCGATAGTGGGTTTTCGCCGTCGGCGGCGGCGACCGCATCTACACTAAGCATCCACCCCTTCCCTCGGCGGACGTGATCCGCCGGGATGTTAGAGATGTGGCCACGGTCGTTTTGTGCAAGAGAGTGTGAAGACTGAAGAGAGCGACCCCAGCAAGCAACCGTGTAGGCTCGTCCTGCCTATGTATATAGTGGAGCGGTTTCCTTTTATCTCCATATGAATCTATTTATATTGCGTACGTTCCACTGAAGAAAAAAACTTTATTTATAAATGACGCGACACCTACTACTCGTTCTCCTATAAACCTTGCGCTTGGCATCTCCAAAATATTAACCTTGTGATTGGCTCTTCGCCTCTTTGGGAAGTCGAGCAATAATGGTACTGCAGTATATATCGTTCTGGCTATATGAAATCGAAGGAATTGCTGCATGTCCACCACGTGGGTGAGGGTTGAGGGGCGAGGGAGAGTGCGTACTATTACGACCGTTTCAATATGGACTACATACAGAGCAAAATGAGTGAATCTACACTCTAAAATACGTATATATACATCAGTGTTTGGAGTATGTACTAGTAGTTCATATTGAAATCTACTAAAGGACATATATTCCAAACAATATGATAATCTCTCTAACCAAGGTAGGGACGAGGAGTAAACGGAGGGAGTAGTAAAATTTTCTCCTCGTCCTGCGAGCCACTGCGCGCGTGGGCGAGGGAGCGGGCGTAAGGCGTACTAGTAAGTAGTAAGCAAGCTTCACCTCATCCTGCGAGCCACCGGGCCCATGGGCGGGGGAGACGGCGTACTAAGCAAGCTTCTCCTCGTTCTGCGAGTTGATGGGACACATCAAAAGTACTCCAGTGTATAGAGCCTTGCCTCTAAGGTAGGCCCCACATGGTTTGCCTCTTTTTTAACACAACGCGTCAAGTCGCAATTTGTTTGTTCACCCGTGGTAGATGATCCTCCATCAAGTGGACAACCAATACACGTGTCAAATTACCACGTGGGCTGCCTTTTCGTACAGAAATGAGCTACACCGTGTACCCGTGCGGGTGTGGTTGGGAAAAGAGACGGGAGTACGTGCGCCGTGCGTGCACCTCTTCTCTTTGTGCACATCCCCCACCTACGTGGGTGTGTGTAAGAGCGATACAAACCTAGACAGATGGCGTGTGCGTTCA
>NC_057805.1:403627515-403630191 GCF_018294505.1 Triticum aestivum
CGATAGAGTCGAAGAGAGGATCAAGTGGGTGGGTGCGAGATGGATGAAGAGAGCCATCGAAATTGTGTGTGTGCAAGTCAAAGATATAGGGCGACTGACCTACGAGAACGTCAGAGGGCACATGGCAAGTTTGTGTGTGGCAGGGAGACATGACTAGAGCGCTCGATGTATCGGTGTGTGTGGGGGTGGGGGGGTGGGGGGAGGCAGAGGCCTAACTAAAGAGGTAGAAGGACTCGTATATGTGTTGAGAAGGAAAGACCCAGCTATGTCTTGAGGGAGATGGGTCGACATCCATACATAACTGAAGGACGGGAAATAGGTTGGGAGAGAGAGACAGGAGAGAGAGAGGGTGGGAGAGGGGTAGAGTGCTAGATGGGTGATGGAGTTGCTTCTCGAAGATGGTGGGAGAGGCCTACTAGACAAACTGAGGGTAGAACTGCAATATTATCAATAAGAGTGGGGATGTGTTTCTGTGTGTGCCTGTGCGTGATAGATCTGTCGGGACACATGCATGGATGATGAAGGGGAACCATGTGTTTTCTAAGCAAACCTAACTAGATCGGTAGATCAATTGTTGTTTGTCGGAGGAAGGGAGAGACATTACTAATGAGGTAGATCGATCGACGCAAGGGGAAAAATGAGTTATAAGGACCTAGCTAGCTATATGTATAGCAGGAGATTAGTCGGTGATACGCGTGCTGTGGTTTTGCACATGTGGTACCATATATAATGTGATAATGCATGGCGTTTGCAACTCACAGCTAAATGTTGAACAATCTAAACCATACTATATATCGAACAATCTCACATTTTATTTGAATTTGTGATAATGTGTGTCGTTTGCAGCTTACAACTAAATATCAAACAATCTAAACAATACTATATATCGAACAATCTCACATTTTATTTGAATTTGTGGTAATGTGTGGTGTTTGCAACTCACATCGAAATACTTGTAGGCGTAGGGGGCGGGGCACCATACATTATGTGATAAACACATTATACATACGAGACATGGTTTAGATTATGAAGATCTAGCTAGAGCTTGAAATGTAATGTGATTTGAAATCAACATAAAGTGGCTTCAAAAATCGAGTTCGAGTTCATATTGTACACATAGTTCATATCTAACTCGAGAGTAATCATGTGGTGTGCTGTGAAGATAATACACAAACGATGGTTTAACTTGACAATAATGATGATTGTAGATCTTATTAAAATAGAGAAACAAATTCAAATGGTTTGACTTCACAACAATCATCATTGTAGATCTTATTCAAATAGAGAAGCGAATTCAAATTTAGTTCATATTGAAGCGGTAGTATATACGTTTGGAATGCACTAAAACGTTCATTTGAGTAGAAGGTTGCATGCATTATACACGTAGCGAAATATTTTAATTGAACATAACATGAATTCAAAGTTTTGAATGACATTTGTAGTGCGAATTGATTTGGTACAGTACACGGGACTAGACTCTCTTGTGTGCTGCGAATTGATTTCTTTTTGTTTTTTCGTAGACGGAAGTGCGAATTGATTTGGTACAGTACACGTTGAGCTTGTCCGGAAATTTCAACCCGCGCCTTGTTACCCCGAAATATTTAAGATATATCTTTTTCTCGTTGTGGTCCGACAACTCCCTCCATCTCAACCCGCGTCTTGCTATTCCAAAATTACAACGCGCGCGAAAACTCCCACCTCCTGTGAAATCCCGACACGCGAAATGCCCGTGATACCCCTGAACTGAAAGAACCGCCTAGCTCAAATCAGTGGGGGTAATTTCATAACTTACCCCACATTTCGGACAAGCGCGTCCCTAAGCCATGTTCCCCACTCCCATCCCATCCGCCCACCCATTCGTACACCGAGGCCGCGAAAACCCACGAAGCCCCACACCCTCCTCCGTCTGCCACCCAGCCGCAGCCTCTTCCCTGACGATGTCGCCCACAGCAACACCTCTACGTCCCTCATCCACCGTACCAGATGAGGATCCGTCGTCGATCTCGTCGTCCCGCCGGTTCAGCCACCCCGTCCTCTACCTCCAAGGAGCTGCCCCGACGTTCCCCTCGTCTTGTGCGCCACCTCCATTCCCACACCGCCGTCTTCACCTACACCACCGGAAGAGCATCATCATCACCGTTTCCTCGGATGAAGCTGAGGCCTAATCGGCGCCACCAAAGAGGTTATACACTAATCGCCGCATTTTATTCTTGATTCGATCTCACGGTGCTGCCGGTGCTCGGTCCCGAGCCGACACGGCGCGGCTCCATCCACGGCGGCATCGCCGGACACTTCCTCCACGGCATCGCTCCCTCGGAGGCGACGTCCACATCAGTAGGAGCTGCTACTGCTTTAGCTCTCGCTCGCGCTGCTGCTCTGCTCTTGCTCTCGGTCCCCTATTTGGTCTGCTCTTGCTATTGCTCTTGCTCTTGCTCGCGCTGCTGCTCTCGCTCTTGCTCTTGCTTGCGATGTTGCTCCGATTTAGCTACACTTCACCCGACTGAATCGACTTTCGTGTCAGTCGATTTTCAGGGGGTGGGGGGGCTCGCCGGAGTTAAGGAAGAACCAGCCGCAGTGGGGAGGGGGGCTCGCCGGAGAGGTACCCCAGTATCTATCTTAGGGTTCAGGGTGGGGGCGGTGGTCGCCGGCGGTGGTGGGGCGGTGGCGTGGGGAACG
>NC_057805.1:403630510-403670349 GCF_018294505.1 Triticum aestivum
CTCCGGCCGCGGGCGGCGGAGGGCGGCGGTTTGGTCGGTGGTGGCTGGCGGCTCAGGGGGGTGGAGGTTGAAGTTGAACTACAGGCCCTTGATTTCGTATCCAATGGCTGGAAAATCGACTGCCCAGAGATGAAAAATTCAGTCGACCGGCTCTCGCACGCACTACCGCTGCTACTTCTTTTCTGCTACTAGCTAGTGCATTCAGTTTCGATAGTAAAATTCAGTTTCGATAGTAAATTCAGTTTCAACAACAAAATTCAGTTTCAACAGTTAAATTTAGTTTCGACAGTTAAATTCAGTTTCGACAGTTAAGTTCAGAGATGAGCGGCTGATGTATTTTACATCTAGCACTTTGTGGTTATGTATTTTACGTCATCTATTGGATATGCTATTAGAATTCCACTCAGGTTAACGTTGTCTCTCATGTCCTGCTTCATCCTCGACGTCGTACAACTCACCGGAGCTGCTCCAACGACGAAACCCTCCGACACAGCGGAGCAGTACCCCGGGCTCCATCTCAAGATGCCTAAGATCTTCTTCCCCTCCTCCGACAGCCAAGTCAGCCGGATCATCCTCACCGACCAACCCAATCACGCTGAGATCGACATGGCTTTGCCAAAGAGGTTTTACCCTTGTTGCATCTCTTTTTTACTCTACATGTTATATATATTGTCCACTGAGCACACGCAGTAACGTGAAATACGATTAGTTTCTCCTACCATATGACAAGCAGTGAGGTACCACGCAACTTAGCTATCCGTGATGGACTCTCTTGAACGCCATCATTATTTATCTCTGCGTGTTTGAGCTGTGCATTTGTCGATGGGCCTAGGAGTTGAGCTAGTATGGCAGTGGCCTGGGCCAAAGTAGTAGAAGTAGGCAACTAGCACAAAAACATTTTTTGAGTGTAGCTTTTCCTTGCTCAAGCCTGCCTACTAGAATCGCCAGTGCTTGAAAGGAAAAGTGAAGGAAAAACATAGGAATTGGAAAGTTTCCTATGGTACTACTATTCATGCATTTGGTTCAAAGGACTGGAGCGAAGGAAAACTGTAGGATTTGTTCCTTTAGTGTCTCCTTGAAAGAAAAACCGTACGGATTTTAATTTCCACTTGTCCTCCTTTTCAAATTCCTATTCATGAAGGACAAGACTAAGAGATAGTAGCATAATAGCATTATAACCGTACATTTTCTTATGGTTTGACTTAATCTCACCATGCTTCTTTGCATCCTGTGATCTTCCAATTCTTATGAACCAAACACCCAGATTGGCAGAAATCCTGTGTTTTTAAATTCTCTATTTTGCACGTGCATTCCTATCCTATTACTGTGTATTTCCTATCCCTGCGTTGTTAGAATCTTCATTTTCAAATGAGCCCTTACAGAATTACTTCTCTTACAGATAGTTGTCAAAGAAAACCTTGTGTGGTTTGTCCCGCTCCTGCTGCACCGTCGTCCACCCCAGCTCAGCTGCTCCAACGACAGAAGGGTCCAGCACAGCAGGGATCCGACCTCCAGACTGTCTTTCGCCGCCTCAGATCTTCTTCCCCACCGCTGGCAGCCATGACAACTTCATTAGCATCATCAACCGAGTAGATGACCTCGAGGACTACACGGGTCCGCAAGATAGGTCACACTCTTTCGTGTCTGCTTACGTTATGCATCGCTTAATGTTACATGCTACATTATCGTCCTGTTCACCGATTAGACTCTGAGTCAGCTCCAAACTAATGGTCAAACTTGAGTTTTTAAATGGTTGTGGGATACATATTCGGGCCGCAATCAATAATATCTATCTACTATCTGGTTAATCTCTGGTGTCTACTATGAGTTTCATGTTGGGTGGGAAACAAACAGTAAAGAAGCCATTATCTGCCTGCTATCTTTGGTTTTGGGTCTATCCACAGGTTTCTACCATCACTCTGTATTTCTGCATGCACTCCTTACATAATCTCACTATGTTTTATTCATATGCATGTCAGTTATTGTACACAATGGAACTGAAGTAGAGCAAAAGAGATGAGCCTTGCGTGGCAATAAAATTTCATGCAGACGTCGCTCCATGGTAGGCGCAAAGGCAGCCCCCCTCCACCCATTTCGGATTGTAATCGAGAGGAAGATATCTGTTCTGAGGGGGATTCAGAAGGAGAACACCATTCCTATTTACCCCCTGAGGTCTTCGCTCTAACTTGGCATGCTGATGTTGGTTATATCATGCATATAGTGCCTTGCATTGCTTACTTTATACATCAAATATGTCAACTGCTTAGTTTAGACATGCTTTGTGTGAATGCCATCTATTTAGTTTATTCATCGTTTATGTGAATTATGCAACACCATCTTGTTTAGCCAGGCATCATATATGTGAATTTTGCAATGCCATCCTGCTTGGCCAGTCATCTTATATGTGAATTATATCAGGCCATCCTTTTTTTGTTACATATTACATTTGTCAACAATGTTAGTACATTCAACTACTCTTCGTGTGCATCAGCCATTTGACACGGCGATGGAAAATTCTGGAGTGAAAACAAGGTCTTAAGAGCAGACTATGCTATCTGACGAAGCACATATCTCGGTGGTTACGGATAGCTCCTCAGAGGAGGATTCAGAGACAGATGATCAGTCCTATCCCCCCGAGTTGTATGCTCTAACTTGGCAGGTTTATGTCGCTCATATCATGCGTATGGTGTCTTGCATTGCTATGTCATTTGATTAGTTTAGACATGCTTTGTGTGAATGCCACTTGTTTAGTGTCTAATTACCATATATGTGAATTATGCATTGCCATCTTGTTGCAAGACATTATATATGTGAATTATGCAATGCTATCTTGTTGCAAAGGCATTATAATGTGAATTATGCAATGCATGCTGTTGAGCCAATCATCATGTATGTGAATTATATCATGCTATCATTTTTTTGTATTACGTGTTCCATTTGTCGACAACGTTTGTATATTCAAATACTCTTCTTGTGCATTGATACGTCCATTTTGCATCATGCTTTTATATCGATATTTATTGCATTATGGGCTGTTATTACAGATTATGTCACAATACTTATGCCTATTCTCTCTTATTTTACAAGGTTTACATAAGGAGGGAGAATGCCGGCAGCTGGAATTCTGGGCTGGAAAAGGAGCAAATATTAGAGACCTATTCTGCACAACTCCAAAAGTCCGGAAACTCCACGGAAGTTATTTTTGGAAATAATGAAAAATACTGAGCAGAAGAAATACCAGAGGGGGCCCACACCCTGGCCACGAGGGTGGGGGGCGCGCCCTACCCGCCTGGGCGCGCCCCATGCCTCGTGGGCCCCCTGTTGGCCCTCCGTTGCCCATCTTCTACTATATTAAGTCTTTCGTTCGAAGAAAAATCATAAGCAAGCTTTCGGGACGAGACTCCGCCGCCACGAGGCGGAACCTTGGCGGAACCAATCTAGGGCTCTGGCGGAGCTGTTCTGCCGGGGACACTTCCCTCCGGGAGGGGGAAATCATCGCCATCGTCATCACCAACGCTCCTCTCACCGCGAGGGGGCCAATCTCCATCAACATCTTCACCAACACCATCTCCTCTCAAACCCTAGTTCATCTCTTGTATCCAATTCTTGTCTCTAAGTCTGGGATTGGTACCTGTAGGTTGCTAGTAGTGTTGATTACTCCTTGTAGTTGATGCTAGTTGGTTCATTTGGTGGAAGATCATATGTTAAGATCCTATATGCATATTAATACCCCTCTGATTATGAACATGAATATGCTTTGTGAGTAGTTACGTTTGTTCCTAAGGACATGGGAGAAGTCTTGCTATTAGTAGTCATGTGAATTTGGTATTCGTTCGATATTTTGATGAGATGTATGTTGTCTCTCCTCTAGTGGTGTTATGTGAACGTCGACTACATGACACTTCACCATTGTTTGAGCCTAGAGGAAGGCATTGGGAAGTAATAAGTAGATGATGGGTTGCTAGAGTGACAGAAGCTTAAACCCTAGTTTATGCGTTGCTTCGTAAGGGGCTGATTTGGATCCATATGTTTCATGCTATGGTTAGGTTTACCTTAATACTTCTTTTGTAGTTGTGGATGCTTGCAATAGGGGTTAATCATAAGTGGGATGCTTGTCCAAGTAAGGGCAGCACCCAAGCACCAGTCCACCCACATATCAAATTATCAAAGTACCAAACGCGAATCATATGAGCGTGATGAAAACTAGCTTGACGATAATTCCCATGTGTCCTCGGGGGCGCTTTTCTCTATATAAGAATTTGTCCAGGCTTGTCCTTTGCTACAAAAAGGATTGGGCCACCCTGTTGCACTTTATTTACTTTTGTTACTTGTTGCTCGTTACAAATTACCTTATCACAAAACTATGTGTTACCTATAATTTCAGTGCTTGCAGAGAATACCTTGCTGAAACCCGCTTATCATTTCCTTCTGCTCCTCGTTGGGTTCGACACTCTTACTTATCGAAAGGACTACGATAGATCCCCTATACTTGTGGGTCATCATGCATCAGCCATTTGAAGCGGTGATGGAAGTATCTGGAGTGAAAACAAGGTATTCAGAGCAGACAATGCTACCTGCTGAAGCAGACATCTTGCTGGATACAGAGAGCTCCTCAGAGGAGGATTCAGAGACTGATGACCAGTCCTATTTCCCCCCTGAGGTCTATGCTCAAACTTGGCAGGGTTATATTACCCATGTCATGCATGTTGTCTTGCATTGCTTAGTTTTTACATCATATATGGATTGTCATCTGCTTACTTGCTTACTATATAAATCATATATTTGAATTATATCATGCCATCATGTTTACATACACAGCATCTATCTGAATTATGGCATGGCAACCCATTTAATGAAGACATCATATAGTTATATCATCTCATCCTGCTTAGTGTTTACAGTGATCATATTTTGAATTATGTCATTCTAGCCGGGAATTATATCATGCTATCATGTTTCCATAGGCGGCATGTATGTGAATTATGGCATGCCAACCTATTTAATAAACACATTATATAGTTATATCATGTCATCCTGTTTAGATAGTCATCATATTTTGAACTATGTCTTTCCATATTTTTTAGTTAGCCATCATAATGTGAAATTGTGTCATGCTATCCTGTTTAGTTAGCCATCATATATGTGAAATTATGACATGCTATCATGTTTGGTTAGACAACATAAATGTGAATTATTTCATGCCCTCTTTTATTCCCCACTATCCATTGCATCTGTCTATCATACAATGTTTGTACATTCAATTACTTTTCTTGTTTATCAGCCATTTGAAATGGAGAGGGTGATGGCAGTATCTAAGGGAGTAACAACACGATCTTCAGAAAAGATAGTGCTACCAGTTGATGCAGATAGAACCACAGTTGTACTTGCCCAAGAACCAGCCCCACCACACATAACCCAGACTCTTGCAGACTGTACCCCTACCCAGTTGGACAGAGAACCAGCTACACCCCTTCTAACCCCAACCCCAGCAAACAGTAACCCAGTTCCAGTTGACAAAGCACCGTCTCCACCACAGAGCACCCAAACACGAGCAGTTAGTAAGGGAACTGCAGGGCCCAAAGGACGAGGACCACCACTCCGAATCCCAACTCAACGCTTAAAGGAGAAGAAGAATTGTTCTCAGGTCAGGTTCTGTAGCTATGGCTCATACTCCTTTGCTCTTACATCACTGTATTTACTCAGACCAACTATTTTCAAATTTGAAGGATGGAATTGAAACTCCAATGGCACAACAGGTATGTTTTAAACCTGTTTCTTTAACTGGTTTGCTGTTGTAACTTGCTCTATGTTGATTTCAGTTTCAATTGAATAAACAGTTATATTCTCATGTCATGCACATTACAAGTGTTGTTATTGCTCTATAGTTTTCCACACTTATATTCTGTCTATTCTGCTTTGTCTTGAACAAATATTATTTGAACTGTGTCTCTATCTTGATTTGGCAACAAAAACTAGAATGATATAGACCATAAAGTGACCATGGTACATAGATATATGTTTGTTTCATGGTGTTATCATGTGCACTTTACTACTAAACTCATTTACCAAAATGAGTTTCATATACAACATGGTAAACCTGTGATGTGTCTGCTTGTTTCTCTTTTAGAATGCGGACAAAATATTGGAGAACAGTACCCCGTTATGCAATTGTAAAGGAAGTAATGCAGATAAGGTTCAAGATAGTGAGACATCCCTGTTGGTCTCCAAGAAAGCTGATAAAAACTACCTTGACGACAGTGAGAGAACCCAAAAGTCCTGTCTTGATGTAGTGTTTGAGTTACTGGCCACTACTGCTGGCACAAGCTCTTCGAACTCACTGCCTGAATCAGTTCGTCTTCTTGAGTCTCAACTTCAAGTTGAAAGACATCGATCAGATGTGCTGCGACAGGAAGCTGAAGGACTGAGGAAGTCCCTGCAGAATTCAGATGCATACTTTCTGGTGCAACAGCAAGCGCTGGAGGATTTAAGCGCCAAACAAGAGAAAGTTAATAAGCTTCCTAAGCATCTTGCCAGCATTATGGGTACCCAGGATATTGTTTCTTGAGATCTTCTGAGGTGGTTTCAGTTCTGGACTTGTTTTGCTGCGGCGTTTATTTGTACTGGTCGCCAACTTTGACAACCAGTGTATATGATATGCTGCTTTGTTCCCTATATTTGCACTGGTGGCAAACTTTGATGCCCAGTGGATGTAATATGTGTAATAGCCGTGATAGCCTAGCGTAAGTTGCTTGCTTATTTATTTCCTTGTTGTCTTGTTTATTTGTTTGCTTGTAGTCAGTGCTGTTCTTTTTTTGCGGTTTGCTAGTGGCCGCAATAACCTATTTTTTAAAACTAGGCCACAATAACCATGGGCTACATATTTACTGTAGTTACCATGGGCCTCCTATGGGTCATAGAAACAATGGGCCTTCTTAGGGCCGTAGAAAGAATGGGCCTTCTATGGGCCATAGTATCAATGGGCCTTCTACGGGCCGTAGCATCAATGGGCCTTCGACGTGCCGTATGATCGATAGGCCAAACATGAGCCAATAACAGACCGCATTATGGCCGTAAACGGGCTAGATTTGGAATCGTCCGTTCATGGGCCGACAATATAGGCCGTTGTTTTTTTTAGAATCTAACAGGTCGTCGTTAATCAGCCGTATTTGATGGCGTTATGAAAACGGCCCAACGGAGTAACGGGCCGATTGTAACCGCGGGCTGAATTTGGCCCACAGGAAGAAAAGGCCAACGACGGGCCGTAAGTAACCAAATGCTGGAAATGAGCCCAAGAATAAATCGGCCCTGAGAAGGCCGTAAGATAACACGGGTTGTAAACGGCCCAATGGAATAATGGGCCATTAATGGGTATAAAGGGGTACACTATTCATTGCGGGCCAGATTCACCACGGGCCGTTAATGGGCCAAGAGTTACAAATGGTCTCGTATGGGCCGAAAGACATCATGGGCCATACATGGGACGGAAGTTACAACGGGCTGGAATCATATTGGAAGGCCCAGATGAAGCTACTGGGCTTAATTCGGATAGGCCGTAACGGGCTGTGAGTTACCGGGCCGTAAATGGGCTATATACGAACATGCCGTTAACAGGTTTTCCACGGGCCAGCCCGTTACCTTTTGACCAAGTCAAACGGGCCGGCCTTTTCACCGGAATGGGCCTCTGTTGGGTGTGCCACATGTCGACGTATAATAGGCGCCTCCTGTCCAATGAATGGATGACATCTGTCCCAACGGTGAGCCAACACGTGTTTCCTCCGGCCAATGAGAATTTTACACGTGGAAATTCCCGATTGGTCCAGGCTGTTAGCGGGTTATCAGATCCAAAACCGGACCTGATAGCTTAACGGCGTTCTGTTATGGTGGATGCCACATGTCGGTCACCCTTGACGAAAGCACTTCCATGACGCGCGATTTATCGTCATGTAAGTGGACACTTCCGTGATGATAATTTTGGTAATGTCATGGAACACTTCTACGACAGCACAGGTATGACTATCTTGATTCTGTCATAAATTTGTCATGGATGTACATGCATGACAGAAAATGTGACCTACTGTGACAAACACGTATCATCACGGAAGTTTCTTTCTTTTCTAGTGGAGGCTGTCGTCGCCGCAGGGCCTGGCCAGCGGTGGGAGTAGTAGGGGGCTGTGAGGCCTCTGCGGCAGCACAGCCGACCACGGGAGGCAGGAGCAGGTGGCACGACCGGCACTGCTTTGGGCGGCTGGAGCAAGAAGACCAGAGGTTGAAGAAGCACGACGGCCGTTGGATGGACATATTGACTAAGTTGACAAAGCCCTTGGTACGCTTCAACTTAGTAGGCCCACAGGTCAGCCTCCGAAACAGTGCGCCCCAGATGTCATTGGGAGGAATCATTTTTTGGGCGGGTGAAGCTAGAATATCCGATATTGAAGAAGAAGGATGACATCCGTTGGATGGCATCCAACGGCCACTGTTGCTAGAACCGTGTGTTGACTATAAGTTGATAAAGCCTTGCATACGCGTCAACTTATTTTTTTAGGGGACGCGTCAACTTAGTAGGCCCACAAGTGTGTGGCAGAGAACTTATAGCCCATTTGAGATTTGTAAGAATGTACAACCCGTTTTTGAATTCTAATGGAATTTACTACAACCCATTTACAGTTTGTTAAAAGTACAGCCCATTTTCTAGCTAGGACAATGATTAATAATTTCAACCAACCGTTCAAAACAGAATTCAATAAAAATTTCCCAAATTTTCATGGGATCCGAAATATTTTTATCCCTTAATATCTAGTCAGATTAAATACAATTTCAATATAAAATTGTCTTACATAAAAATCGAATGAAACATTGCGCGTGCAACAATTAATGAAATTAAAATTTTCAAAATCCAAAAATAATGTTTTATAAACTAATTGCATGTTTGGTGCATTTTTTTATAGTTACAGCCCAGTTTTTATAATTACATCCCATTTATTATTTTTTAAGGCCCATTTTCTTGTTAAGCCTAATGCATCGCTCCTAGGAAAGAATTGCAGCCCACCGGGGCGGAGAATAACAAGTTGACCTTGCCTAGGTATTCCTCAAAAAAAAGTATAGCTGGGCTAGCCATTTTGAGCTTGAAAAAAAATTTAATATCTGGGCTGGATATCTGGCCTGGGCTAGACAGGCCACAGCCCGCCTAGTTAATACCCTGCTCTCCTCTGAACAACAACGAAAACATCGCTCTTGTCTAAAAAAACAAAAACATCGCTCAAGAAAAACTCTGCAGTGCTCACACCTCAAAAACACAAATACTGCTCGAGTTGCTTGGTCCCAGCTGTCGGCCGCTCCTTGCGCAATTCTCTCGTTTATTGACTACATAGGTTGACAATGGTGTGGGACCGTGATGTCAGGAAACCAGGAGGAAGCAAAAAAAATTACAGTTGTAGTATATAATAAGGAGGCACTTGCATACGTGTGGCTATGGCCCTGGTGGGTCCCCACTGTCATCCTCTCCAAGTAAAGTCATCTCCTCATTCCTCATGTCTGTTGACCATGTTGACAATGCGAGACGGCGGTGCCACGACGAGCGTAACAACTCGAAGGACGACGGAGAGGGCCTCGCGGACCCTACGGATGGTCTGATACAGCGCCCGCTGCTCATTCGGGAAGCCAGGATCATAGGGCCACATGTCCACGACGACATTGTCGTTCGCTTGTTCATCAGTGCTCGTTGACGAGACAGAGGTTGCAGCACAGGTCCTCCTGCGCTGGTAGCTCTTCCGCCATTAGGGCGTCGAAGTGCGGCCGCACCTGCTCTATGGTGAACATGGCATGAACCGGCTTGGACAGTGGCGCCGGCTCCTGGTCGGAAGCTACGTCCATCGTCTGATTGTCGTCGCTCAGCTCAGCGAGCTCGCTGGCGAGCCAGCATGTCTGGCCGCTGGACCGACCCGCTGCCAAGCATGAGTCTGATTGCCCTGGCCCACCCAGACTGCCTCCCTCGCCCGCACGCGCTTTCCGCTCGAAACGGTCAGCACCGCCCCGCTCCGCTTCCCGGTGCAGGCGATTGCTCCGCCTTCAAACGACACAAGTGTCGTCCGTCCGTCCGTCCGTCGCCCACATTAATGATACACGGTTGCCGAGGCGGCTACTCCGGCGCCACACGTCCGTCCCTCGACCGCCCACCGTTGCTATATAAACTGCTCCGTCGGCCATAGCCGCAGTCATCCGCCTCCGTTCCCTTTCTCCTGTCCACACCACTACTGCCCACCATGGCTTCCTCGTGCTCCGGCGCTCTTCGGGACGGGCGGACGACGGACCACAAGGAGATGGCAGCCATTGCTGCCGACTGCTTGGCCGGCAGGCAGCCGGAGGATGACGACGTACGAATGGAGAACATGGTAGTCGATGATCCGGCGCCAACCCCCTCCTCCGCGCCATCCTCGCCGGTGCATTGCACCATGACCATCAGCGAGGCCCGTGCCCAATACATGGACACGATGAGGCAGAAGCGTGAGGAGCAGTTCCGGGAGGCATAGGCCGACGCCGCCTATAAGCATCATCTCCTTCAGGAGCACCTGCAGGGGGAGGAACAGATCGCCGCGGAGCGGGCGGAGCAGGAGGCGCTGCTCGACTCATACCGGTCCGCCCACGAGGGCCGCCTCGAGCGCTGGTGGTACCGCATGCGAGTGGCGGAGGCTGCGGCCGCCTACAAAGAGGGCGATGAAGCGGGCGACGCGCTGTTTGGCGAGATCGAGGACGAGGCAGAGGACAATGACGGCTCCGACGAGTCCCCGCTCCGCTGGCGTCGACGAGGCCCTGCTCCACCGAGGCCCCGTGGCGCCAACAACGAGGCAGAGGACACCGCCGGCTCCGCCGAGGCCCCGACTCACCAGCACCGAGGCGGAGGCCTACTCCGCCGAGGCCCCGCCCCGCCAACAACGAGGCAGAGGACATCACCGTCTCAGCCAAGGCCCCACCCTGCTGGCAGCGAGGGGGGATTTCCCCCGCTCCGCTGAGGCACCGCTCTACCGGCAACGAGACAGAGGACATCGCCGGCTCCGTCGAGGCCCCGGCCCACTGCCAACGAGGCCGCGCCACACAGAAAACAAGGAAGAGTAGAACACGGTAGGTCGCCGCCGCTCGGGTCCAATTAAGGCCACCGCTGCTACCCTCGGGTTGACGCCAAGCTAGGCGGGTTGACCATTAACGGCCGATTAGCTTCTTGGCAGCGACGTGGAGTCGGAGAGTTATGTTGGAGAAGGACACTCCTTCCACTTAACTGCTGGTGCAGTTGGCTCACTGACACATGGGCCCAACAAGCATCTGGGCCACATGTCAGTTACGCAACTGCACATGCAGTTAAGTCACTGAAGCTCAGTCCGCTGGAGAAGAAGCTTCTGTTCGGCTCAGCCGGACACAGGTGGTAGCTTCGGTTAATTAATTATACCTCCAGCACACCCCTTTTTAGTTGAAGAATGTATGAAATGTAATGAAATCCGGCATGTTTATATGAAATCTGACCGTGCATTAATGAATTTAGTTCGATTATTTCGAATTCTTGTATCACTGGCATTGGATGAACATGCAAAACAAAACGTACTAGCATTATTCCCAGGGTGATCACCTTGTTTGCAGCAGTTTCACATGTACTCCCTCCGGTCCTTTTTAGTCTGCATACAAGTTTTGTCTGCAGTCAAAGTATCTCCACTTTGACCAGAGTACAAAGAGTTTGAGCAGCTTTTTAGCGTTCCTGTACATTGCAATCAAACACACAGGCCTGGCAATTCATAGAGAACATTCAAAACAATCGATGATTATGCATCTCAGCGATTCACATGTCAGAGCCAATATTTACTTCACAACTAAAGAATAAATGAAAATAGATCGACGCTGTTGATAGCAAAGGGCGTCCCATTCAAAAATATCAAATGCATGTCTTCTTGCTAACATCAATGAGCAAAATTTGACAAGGTTGTCCCATTCCAAAATGTCAAATGCTTGTTGTTTTGCGTACATCAATGAGCAAACTTTGACAAGGTTTTCCCATTCCAAAAATATCAAATGCCTACGATTGTGGAATAGGCAGGGTTTGCAAACAGTTCGGACATTGACATGGCACCTCGTGCTAAATAAACCAGCTGTTCTTTTTGTGCAGTTCCACCAAAATCAACCAAATTCACGCGTAGCTTGTATGATTTCGCCCTTATATGTTGCAACTCCTTGAACATATCGGCACCTCCTTTCTTGTGGTGGAAATGAATGATTCGATATATTCATAAACATTTTGTGCAGTTCCCATTGAAATCAAGCTGAGCACCCCTGTTTGCACAAATACAAAAAAAGTGATTAGTATAAAGGAAACTGTACTATGGATTGACAGTTTAAACAGGCACCTACATGGTCCATGTAGAGCACTCTTTTTAAAAAAATGGAACTCACTGGAAAGAATCCTAGAACAACATTGTACTTGCGCATCACAGCAAAAAGATGGAGATATGTCAGTCCTTATGAGCTTAAGTTAGTTTGGTCTTGTGGGGAGTAATGTAACCATCCTTCAACTGCTCCTTCTGATGAGAAGATAGTCAGGGCTTCTTCATCCTGGCATAATCGGAACTAGTCACTTCATGTACTCCATATTCTTCTTCAGGGGAGGATGATCCTGTTGTGCAGAGACAAGAGGACAAATTAATGCTAGCATCTCTGTTTGCTCGGAAAAAAGGAAAGGAAATATTTAAAACAGCACAGATGAAGCACTTCTCAAGGACAATACCACTTTCTCATGACAGTATCTAAATAGTAGCACAACACCAATAGAGATGACAAAGCTCAATCATATGGATGAAATCCGTGGGCAAGTACCAACCTTTGTCAGGAGGCTTATTGTGTAGAGCATACAGATCAAGCACTTCTCCGGAACCATCTGTTGTTATCTACTGTGGTTTCCATGCTTACTATATACTCCTCGATTAGTTTAATGTTTCCAACATCTTCTTGTGCAGTTCCACTAAAATATATGGTATGTTCAAAGAAGATCCCTCTTTGCACAAGTAGAGATAATTTCATATTACATTAAGAGTGGCATCAAATCAGTGGCAAAACAATTGCTCGTTCCAGCCATAGCAATAAATTAAGATGCAAAACTATATCATTACTTGTGTCATCACAGTTCCAGTGCTTCATTACAGCACCGGGAGTTGATTTTTTTTTCTTCCGCTTGTTCTTCCCCTTCATCACTTGGTTCAATAACAGACAAGCTTCTCCTTCAGTGTAAGATTTGGCATGTCAATTAGGGAGCACAAGTATAACACTAAACAACGACATTAATTTTCTGATGAAAGTGGCAAAATACAGGCCAACAGTTGTTCAATATCCCTATCTTACCTCAATGGGATATTACGGTGCGCATACAGATTGGAAGTCTTGTCTCCATTTGTGCAGTTCACTAAATGAAGCAACATTACCGTACAAGTAGCACAACATATGAAAGCACACTTCACAATCATGTGAAAGAAAGCTAGTACTGACCTCTCATGACGCGGAATTCAAACAACTCACAAGAAGAAGATCTGAACCAAATTTGCCAACACGGATAGGAAGTAAGATCTCCTCTTGTGCAGTTCCTCTAAGATCAAGCAATCAAGCAACATTGTCGGTGTGACATTTTGGTTGAACTGCACAAAACACTCTTAAAAGAAAAGTGTTTTGTGCAGTGCAACAAAAGTTCACAATAGCAACGAGGTGAAGTAGATAACCCTGTTTACGCAGAGGTGCAAAGGAAACAACTAGTGGTCAATAACGGTGGATGACACAGAAGCCAACAAAAAGAAGCATCTAACTTATCTCAATGGGAAAGAAAGCAAGACAGTAGCATTTCTCAAACGGTGGCATTGATTAATATTAACAGATATATTACATTAAGAATAAAATTCGTTAAACATGTAATTTGCTTTCAACTATGGCATTGCATCAATTTTCCAGCGGCATTATTAGAGGGTGTTTGTTTACAGGGACTTTTTGATGTAGGGACTAAAAAAAGTCCGTGTCAGTCCCATCTAAACCAAACAGGAGGGGCTTTTAGGGACTAAAAGTGGGCATTTGGGACTAAAGAAAGAAGACCCCGAGGGAGAGTCTTTTTGGGACTTTTTCCAACAGTTGCCCTGCCCCGCATCGCACCTTGTCTATATTAGTTCATTACTAGGGGTAACATGGTCTTTTGGCATGTTATTTAATAACCTCCAGCCCATGTTTAGTCCCTGGAACCAAGCAGGTAGGGACTAGGGACATTTTAACCAAACAGGGCCTTAGTTAACAATAGCTAAAGAGTTGCACGGGACAGTGGACGCACCAGCACCATGAGCATCTACCGATGTATGAAGGGGTGATGCACAGTCTGTTGAAACAAAGAACAAACAACCAAGGAGCATATTTGTGTTGGTCCCATATTTGTTATCTTTAGACACCTTTCCCTATGTGAGCACAGCAAATCTAGTCATGCTCAAACTCTACAGCCTTGTCCCCCAAAACAAAAAGATCAGTTCGTTACAAATGTGCGTACTGCGTTTGTCATTGTTTTCCCTTTTTGACCAACGTAGGTGCTGGATAGCCAGTTTGTACTAGTACTTTCCCCCTTCCTTTCCTCTTTGAACCACGTCCTAGATTCATGCTATACAACTTTCCCCACTATTTCCCCCATTCCTTTCCTCTTTGAACCACGTCTTAGATTCATACTGTACAACTTTCCCCACTACTTTCCCCCTTCCTTTCCTTTTTGAACCACATCCTAGATTCATGCTATAGAACTTTCCCCACTACTTTCCCCCATTCCTTTCCTCTTTGAACCACATCCTAGATTCTTGCTATACAACTTTCCCCACTACTTTCCTGTTTGATCCAACACCTAGATTCGAGTGCAGAAGCAGAAAAAGCCCACATGCAGCTAGAGCAATGCATGTGGAATAAGTAAATTATACCTTAAGGTTCTTGGGGTGTGGTTCGGTGGGCGACTGGAGGCCGTTCGGCCCACACTACGTAGGGCGGCGAGGAAGAAGGGGTCGGAGGCCCTCCCGCGCCGCCGCTGGGTGAAAGAGAACAGCTGCGCCGGTGGTGGATTCCCTCCCTCGCCAACGGCGACGGCGTTAAGCCTCCTTCCTTCCCGGTGGACGGATCCTCCTGGCTCTTTGACCAGCAGTGAGGGGGAGAGAGAGAGGCCAATGAAGTCTTGTTTAGATCTGGAGAGGGTGAGAGAGGGTGAAGAGAGCAACTAGAAGCGCTGAGGCTCCAGCGTGTATATATATACTGGAGAGAGAGTGTGAAGAGTGCAACCCTAGAAAAACAAGCGCCGAGGCTGCAGCATATACGTGCTGAGGTGATTATACGGTCACTACGAGATCGTATAGCTCCATATCCATCCATTTTGACCAGTCAAAGAATCCTCCTGGCACCGCCCCAGATCACTTTCTCTCTCTATCATGCGGGGCCTACCTGTCATTGGGTGGAAGAAAGAAGTCGAACAAAAACAAAATTATGGTCAAGTGTAGTTATCCAACCCGAGACCTCAAGTTTGATGAGCGAACAGGCTAACCAGCTACACCACCCTCCCGTTATGTTCAACGAGAGGAAAATAACCTTTTATACATCCTGCATTCGTGTGACAAGCATGCCGTGTTTTTTTTTGCGTGCGAGTCATTGGGATTTAAATCATAATCGTGTCATGTGGCTTTGGTGGTAAGGTTTTTTGGGATTTAAAGCAGTGTTGGTAGTACAGAAATAATGCAGCCTTAGTCACCTTACCTCTCTCCACGTAGTACGTTGGGTTCCACCAGTCAGAGGGTGAATCAAACAAATTAATAAGAAAAATTAAAAGCGCCAGTAGTGTATCTTACCTCACACATCTTGTGAACACTGTCCAATTGATCCCTCTGTTCGCTCACGTACTATTTTAAGTGAATCCTTATTATAACATGCACACAATTTTGGGCACTTGTATTCGACCTAAGTCAGTGTGCCACCATATCTCGTACTACTTCCTCCGGCTAGGTATAATAAGTCACGTTAGAAGGTGCAACGGGACCAAGGTGCAAGCAGATTGGACGATAAGGAGAAACTTGACCGGTCCTTCCTCCAATCAAAGCCCTGATTTCTATCTCTAAACGCAACAATTAATCCCAACAACTAAGAGATGCCGTTTTAGCTACCATGCAGGGCCACGTATTAACTCGCATGCAAGCCGACTTTGATTTCTTGACTGATCAATGCGTAGTTGCGCTCCATGCATTGGGTTTCCGGGGGAGATAACAAGGCAGAGTAAAGAGTGTTTGGTTACATTGCTTAGGCTGGTCATAGTGTCGAGTAACTTGGACTAGTAACATGCACGATATTACTATTCTATGAACCTGTGTGTGCGTGTGCATGTGTGTTTAACAGCATGTGTGTGTTAGAGAGAGTGCCACATCGACCTACTCCTACAGAGAGATGGTGTGTAGTGTACGATTTAGCCGCGAGAGTCGGTGCATCCTCTTTCGGGCGTCCGGTCGGGACAGGCGGACCGCTGCCACGCCCGCTCCTGACCAGCCTGGCCCACCCAAAGCCCCTCCATCGCCCGCACGCGCTTCCCGCCCGAAACGGTCAGCGCCGCTCCAAACAATCGGTGCCTCATTCATGCCCGGGCAGAGCGGATGCGACCTCTCACCGGCGCCTGCGTTGAAGAGAGAAGCAGATTCAAGAGTGATGGTTGCTTTGTCCGTCCAACTTACTGATGGGTCTGTGTGATTTGATGGCTCATTGGTCATTATTACTGAGGTGGTAGGACAGCTGGATGTCCCATGCTTTCGGCGAGATGAGGTACTACTAGATTCAAAAAAAATTCATTCTTACAGCAGAGGAGTGCGAGAGCAGTGAAAACACGCAGGCTCAGTGATTACATGGCCCACCTCACATTATCACCATAATTTCTGGACACCGTGCAACACCTAACTCTTTACATAGTACTACTAGTATAGTATGTACTGTAATTTATCAGCGAGATAAATTTGTACAATGATATGAAGCTTCCAGCTTCTGTTTCATGTATCTGGCGTCCAAGGTTGTCCGTTGAAACATTTCATCAAATACAAAGGAGACTAACATGCATGCTATTGCATCTCAATGATTGACAGATCATAGCCAATATGTACTCCCTCTGTTCCAAAATAAGTGTCTCAACTTTATGCAAACTTTAGTACAAAGTTGTACTACTACTAAAGTTGACACTTATTTTGGAACAGAGACAGCTAAAGAAAAAAATGATCCATGCAGTCCCTAGCCCTTGAACCATAAACCCTAACTAGGCTTTAATTTGCTGGCAACGTTGGAGCTTCCGAAGAAATGAAGTTTGCAACCCTTTGACCATCGGATCATTTTGTGCAGTTTCACCAAAATCGAGATGAGCATCCTTGTGCCAAAGAAATTGAAGAAGCGTGATTAGAATAAGATTACTGGGACTAGTTGATGAGACATAAACTCATCACAAATACAGTACATAGAAGCCAGTAGAGGTATGTGCGGGGCAAAGAAGTAGAGATATATCCACATAAAGTGATGTGGCCAGCTGGAGCAGTGGTGCAAGCCGGCTATAAAGGGAGTTGTACCTGAGGGATGTCGGGACGTAGCTCAACCTAGACGAGGGCGGCGGGAGGCGGCAACTGCCCACGTTGCGGCAGTGAGCAAGGGACGAAGGCAACCTCACCGGCTTTGTGAGCGAAAACGGCAGGGACCCCTGATCGAGATGTGCCGACTGTGAGTTTTCGACGTCGGCGACGGCGACCGCATCTACACTAAGCATCCACCCCTTCCCCCGGTGGACGTGCTCCGCCGGGATGTTAGAGATGTGGCCACAGTCGTTTTGTGCGAGAGAGTGTGAAGACTGAAGACAGCAACCCCAGCAAGCAACCGTGTAGGCTCGTCCTGCCTATGTATATAATGGAGCGGTTTCCTTTTCTCTCCATATGAACCTATTTATATTGCGTACCTGCCACTGAAGAAAAAAATATTTATAAATGACGCGGCACCTACTACTGGTTCTCCTATAAACCTTGCGCTTGGCATCTCCAAAATATTAACCTTGCGATTGGCTCTTCGCCTCTTCGGGAAGTCGAGCAATAATAGTACTGCAGTATATATTGTTCTGGCTATATGAGACCGGATGAATTGCTGCACGTCCACCACGTGGGCGAGGGTCGAGGGGCGAGGAAGAGTGTGTACTATTACGTCCGTTTCAATATGGACTACATACGGAGCAAAATGAGTATACACTCTAAAATACGTCTATATACATCAGTGTTTGGAGTATGTACTAGTAGTTCATATTGAAATCTACTAAAGGGCATATATTCCAAACAATATGAAAAACTCTCTAACCAAGATATAGACGAGGAGTAAACGGAGGGAGTAGTAAAATTTTCTCCTCGTCCTGCGAGCCACTGCGCGCGTGGGCGAGGGAGCAGGTGTAAGGCGTAGTACTACTACCTCCGTCCTGGTTTATAGTTCACCTTTGTAGTTCGTGCCAAATTTTTAGCAAATATTTAGCTAACAAAATGTTAATGCATGTCAACATAAATTATATCGTTGGATTCATATTTCAACATAGTTTTCAATGATATAATTTTTGGTAACATGCACGAACGTTTTGTTAGTTCAATCTATAGTCAAAATTTGACACAATATACAATGGGGACCAATAAACCAATATACTATGAGTAGTAGTAAGCAAGCTTCACCTTGTCCTGCGAGCCACCGCGCCCGTGGGCGGGGGAGACGGCGTAGTAAGCAAGCTTCTCCTCGTTCTGCGAGTTGACAGGACACATCAAAAGTAATACGTACAGAGCATCTCGAGTGTATAGAACCTTGCCTCTAAGGTAGGCCCCACATGGTTTGCCTCTTTTTTAACATAATGCGTCAAGTCGCAATTTGGTTGTCCACCCGTGGTAGACGATCCTCCATCAAGTGGACAACCAGTACACGTGTCAAATTACCACGTGGGCTGCCTTTTCGTACAGAAATGAGCTCCACCGTGTACCCGCGCGGGTGTGGTTGGGAAAGAGACGGGAGTACGTGCACCATGCGTGCACCTCTTCTCTTCATGCACGTCCCCCACCTACGTGGGTGTGTGTGAGAGAAATACAAACCTAGACAGATGGCGTGTGCGTTCGAGAGTGTTTTTTGTTTGGGGGGTGTGATTTCGTGAATGTATCTGTGGGAATATGTGTCGATGACATCTCAAACAAAATTTTGCATGCAATGTGTGTGAAATAGAGGCCTATCCATATCATATATAGAGGGGCGATCCACGAGAAGAGAGGGAGGGGTCATAGATATCGATAGAGTCGAAGAGAGGATCCAGTGGGTGGGTGCGAGATCGATGAAGAGAGCCATCGAAAGTGTGTGTGTGCAAGTCAAAGATATAGGGCGAGTGACCTACCGGAACGTCAGAGGGCACAGGGCAAGTTTGTGTGTGGCAGGGAGACATGAATGGAGCACTCGATGTATCGGTGTGTGTGTGGGGGGGGCTGGGGGGAGGGGGGAGGCAGAGGCCTAACTAGAGAAGTAGAACGACTCGTATATGTGTTGAGAAGGAGAGACCCAGCTATGTCTTAAGGAAGAGCGGTCGACATCCATACATAACTGAAGGACGGGAAATGGGTTGGGACAGAGAGAGAGAGAGAGAGAGGAAGAGGGGTAGAGTGCTGGATGGGTGATGGAGTTGCTTCTCGAAGATGGTGGGAGAGGCCTACTAGACAAACTGAGGGTAGAACTGCTATATTATCAATAAGAGTGGCGATGTGTTTCTGTGTGTGCTTGTGCGTGATAGATCTGTCGGGACGCATGCATGGATGATGAAGGGGAACCATGTGTTTGGTAAGCAAACCTAACTAGATCAGTAGATCAATTGTTGTTTGTCAGAGGAAGGGAGAGACATAACTAATGAAGTAGATCGATCGACGCAAGGGAAAAAACGAGTTATAAGGACCTAGCTAGCTATATGTATAGCAGGAGATCAGTCGGTGTACATCCATTTGTTAGAGGCAAACAAGGCCCAACGAGACGGATAGACAGAGGGAATGGAGCTAGGAGGTGGTGCGAGAGGCCGAGCTACTAGCTAGATAGGGGGAGGAGTGTGCGGTTGTGAGATCGATGAAAAGAGGGGCGAGAGTTTACACGTGTGTGGGACCGTATGAGAGACACGAGGCATGGACACAGAAAGGAGGAGATGGAAGGTGCGTGTGTATGTTGTAGGCAGACATCGCAGGAGAGGTTTATCGATCAGTGTGTGTCGGAAAGGAGTTGTGGAGAGTGTGGGAGAACGACCTAAAGAAAAAAAATGAATGTGCGCGATGGATAGAATGCTGAGGGAGGGGGAAGGCAAGGAGGGCGTGTGCATGCACGAGAGAAAGTTGGTTCTAGCTACAAAGGTTAGAGGATTGTGTGGGTGTAAGAGACTAACAAAGATCATAATTTGATATGAAAGTGGATTCATATATTTGAATAGGAGACCATAGTGTTATAAACATATGCATGCATGAATATAGCGGTGATACGCGTGCTGTGGTTTTGCACATCCTATACCATAATGTGATAATGCATGGCGTTTGCAACTCACAGCTAAATGTCGAACAATCTAAACCATACTATACATCGAACAATCTCACATTTTATTTGAATTTGTGATAATGTGTGGCGTCTGCAGCTTATAACTAAATATCGAACAATCTAAACAATACTATATATCGAACAATCTCACATTTCATTTGAATTTGTGGTAATGTGTGGTGTTTGCAACTCACATCTAAATACTTGTAGGCGTAGGGGGCGGGGCACCATACATTATGTGATAAACACATTTACATATGAGACATAGTTTAGATTATGAAGATCTAGCTAGAGCTTGAAATGTACTGTGATTTGAAAACAACATAAAGTGGATTCAAAAAATCGAGTTCGAGTTCATATAGTACACATAGTTCATATCTAACTCGAGAGTAATCATGTGGTTTGCTGTGAAGATAATACACAAACGATGGTTTAACATGACAATAATGATGATTGTAGATCTTATTAAAATGGAGAAACAAATTCAAATGGTTTGACTTCACAATAATCATTGTTGTAGATCTTATTCAAATAGAGAAATGAATTCAAATTTAGTTCATATTGAAGCGGTAGTATATACGTTTGGGATGCACTAAAACGTTCATTTGAGTAGCAGGTTGCATGCATTATACACGTAGTGAAATATTTTAATTGAACATAACATGATTCAAAGTTTTGAATGACATTTGTAGTGCGAATTGATTTGGTACAGTACACAGGACTAGACTCTCTTGTGTGCTCTGAATTGATTTTTTTTGTTTTTTCATCGACGGAAGTGTGAATTGATTTGGTATAGTACACGTTAAGGTTGTCCAGAAATTTTAACCCGCACCTTGTTACCCTGAAATATTTAAGATATATCTTTGTCTCGTTGTGCTCCGACAACTCCCTCCATCTCAACCCACGCCTTGCTATTCTAAAATTACAACACGCGCGAAAACTCCCACCTGCTGTGAAATCCCAACACGCGAAATGCCCGTGATACCCCTGAACCGAAAGAACCGCCTAGGTCAAATCGGTGGGGGTACTTTCGTAACTTACCCCACATTTCGGACAAGTGCGTCCCTAAGCCATGGTTCCCCACTCCCATCCCATCCGCCCACCCATTCGTACACCGAGGCCATGAAAACCCGCGAAGCCCCACACCCTCCTTCGTCCGCCACCCAGCCGGAGCCTCTTCCCCGATGACGAAGTTCACAGCAACACCTCGACGTCCCTCATCCACTGTACCAGATGAGGATCCGTCGCCGATCTCGTCATCCCACCGGTTCAGCCACCCCGTCCTCCACCTCCAAGGAGCTGCCCCGACGTTCCCCTCGTCTTTCGCGCCACCTCCATTCCCACACCGCCGTCTTGACCTGCACCACCAGTAGAGCATCATCGTCACCGTTTCCTCGGATGAAGGTGAGGCCTAATCGGCGCCACCAAAGAGGTTGTACTCTAATCGCCGTATTTTCTTCTTGATTCGATCTCATGGTGCTGCCAGCGCTCGGTCCCGAGCCGACACGACGCGGCTCGATCCACGGCGGCGTCGCCGGCCACTTCCTCCACGGCGTCGCTCCCTCGGTGGCGACGTCCACATCAGTAGTAGCTGCTGCTGCTTTAGCTCTCGCTCACGCTGCTGCTCTGCTCTTGCTCTCGGTCCCCTGCTTGGTCTACTCTTGCTCGTGTTGCTGCTCTCGCTCTTGCTCTTCCTTGCGATGCTGCTCCGATTTAGCTACACTTCAGTCGACTGAATCGCTTTTGGTTCAATCAATTTTTAGGGGGTGGGGGTGCTCGCCGGAGTTAAGAAAGAACCAGCCGCAACGGGGAGGGCGGATCATCGGAGAGGTACCCTACTATCTATCTTAGGGTTCAGGGTGGGGGCGGTGGTCGGCGGCGGTGGTGGGGCGATGGCATGGGGATCGCCGGAGAAAAAGCTAGGCACGGGGGGGGGCCTAGAGGGATGGCCGGGGCGGCGGCGGACCGGCTGTGGGGAGTGGTTTCAGGGCGGGCGGGCCGGCGGGGGCCGGCTCTTTGGCCGGTGGTGGCTGGCGGCTCAGGGGGTGGAGGTTGAAGATGAATTGCAGGCCCTTGATTACGTATCCAACGGCTAGAAAATCGACTGACCAGAGATAAAAAAGTCAGTTGACTGACGTGTAGCCTCACCTGATGCTGCTACACGACCAGCTACCCCGGCTCTCGCACACGCTGCTGCTGCTGCTTTTCTGCTACTAGTGCGTTCAGTTTCGACAGTTAAGTTCAGTTTCGACAGTTAAGTTCAGTTTCGACAGTTAAATTCAGTTTCGACAGTTAAGTTCAAAGATGAGCGGTTGATGTATTTTACATCTAGCACTTTGTGGTTATGTATTTTATGTCATCTATTGTAGATGCTATTAGAATTCCACTTAGGTTAACATTGTCTCTCCTGTCCTGATTCAGCCTCGGCGTCGTACAACTCACCGGAGCTGCTCCAACGACGAAACCCTCCATCACAGCGGAGCAGTACCCCGGGCTCCATCTCAAGACGCCTAAGATCTTCTTCCCCTCCTACGACAGGCAAGTCAGCCGGATCATCCTCATCGACCAACCCAATCACACTGAGATCGACATGGCTTCGCCAAAGAGGTTGTACACTTGTTGCATCTCGTTTTTACTCTACATGTTATATATATATATATATATTGTCCACTGAGCACACGCAGTAACGTGAAATACGATTAGTTTCTCCTACTATATGACAAGCAGTGAGGTACCAGGCAACTTAGCTATCCATGATGGACTCTCTTGAACGCCATCATTATTTATCTCTGCGCATTTGAGCTATGCATTTGTCGATGGGCCTGGGAGTTGAACTAGTAGGGCAGTGGCCTGGGTCCAAAGTAGTAGAAGTGGCACAAAAACATTTTTTGAGTGTAGGCTTTTCCTTGCTCAAGCCTGCCTGCTAGAATCGCCAGAGCTTGAAAGGAAAAGTGAAGGAAAAACATAGGAATTCGAAAGTTTCCTATGGTACTACCATTCATGCATTTGCTTCAAAGGAATGGAGCAAAGGAAAACTATAGGATTTGTTCCTTTAGTGTCTCCTTGAAAGAAAGATCGTAGGGATTTTAATATCCACGTGTCCTCCTTTCCAAATTCCTATTCATGTAGCACAAGACTAAGAGATAGTAGCATAATAGCATTATAACCGTACATTTATTTGTGGTTTGACTTAATCTCACCATGCTTCTTTGCATCCTGTGATCTTCCAATTCTTGTGAACCAAACACCCAGATTGGCAGAAATCATGTGTTTTTAAATTCCCTGTTTTGCACGTGCATTCCTATCCTATTATTGTGTATTTCCTATCTGTCGGGGATATACCCCGCGGCGTAAACCGGCTGGAGGTATAACCCGGCCGGACTTGACGGTTTACTTCAGACCCGGCTGAGACTTGACGATTTACTGGCGACCCGCCCTGACCTGGCGGTTTACGATTCATTGGTAATCTGGCAGGCGGGTCAGAGGAGCGACAAGACCCGGTGGCCCAACGAGCGGTTCATGAAGGCCGGTTCATACTATGGTGGGCCGGTTTAAGAGGTAAGGCATGAGGAATATTTACCTTACAAGGAGTTAAGACCAGGACTTGTATCTGGTTTGTATTAGAGATAGACTAGTCCTAATCCTAGTGGGACTCCACATGTAACCCGCCCCTTCAACTTATATAAGGAGGGGCAGGGCTCCCCAAAGAGGGACAAGAGACAAGCAACAAGAAACAATCTTAGGGCTAGACACAAAGATCCGGTTTACCAGCGACTCCCCAGTGATCATAATGAGACCTAGCCTCAAACAGCATGTAGGGTTGTTACCGGATGATGTTTCCCGGGGCCCGAAGCTGTCTAAATCCTCGTCTTGTGTTGCGTCTCTCGATTCCGCTCAACCCCTCTCAAGCTACTACATAGATGCGTTGGCCTCACGACCAAGTCCTCACCCTAAGGACATCTGCCGTGACAATTCCACGACAGTTGGCACCCACCATGGGGCCTGCGCACGGTGGTGTTAAGTTCTTGGAGGGATCTTTTCCAGGGTTCGAGAAGATCGTAATTGGTCCGATGACAAAGAACAGACGCGGAAGAATTCACATCAACTATGAGTTTCATCAGTCAAAGATTGAAGAAGGTTTTCGCAGCAGTATATACAAGATTGAGATCGAGAAAGATTTAGGGTTGCATCTATGCATCGCCACGTCCAACAGCCGGTCGATAGCTGGCAGGAGATGTTTTTGGTTGTGCACTGTCCGCACCGTCGAACCGCTGAAGACCGGCAAGGGATCAGTTTCGCCGAGATAAACCGCCACTTTATGGTAATCTGCAAGTCGTCGTGGCTACTTCAAATACAAACTGGATTCGAGTTGATTGGAGACAGCGATCACGTGTCACGCACATCGGCGGTTTACGACCTCACGCGGTCTCCCGAATCGATCAACCTAGCAAACGTGTATGATGAATCAAGTGTCCTTAGTGCTGATCGGGGTCACGCACGTGTAAATTAAATATCCATAGCGCCTGATGGATGCCCACCCACGTGAAGATCCCATGTGCAACCGCAGTACTTGCGTGGGTTCCAGGAAGAGATTTATAAAAAAAGGAGAGAAGGAGAAGCCACGATCTGGAGGGTATGGGCATGGGCTCGGGGTCAACCGCCCCAATTCGTTTTCGCCAAGTCGATGGCGAGTCACCCCCGGCCTCGATTCAGATGCCTCTGCCGCAGCCTCGCGCTGAGCCGTCGCCTCTGTCAGCATGAACTCGTGCCTTGACCCGCCCTGGGCCATCCGCGTCCATCATTCGGCCGTCATGGCCACGGCCTCGCTCCACCGAAAGCCGCCGCGCCGGTCCGAGTCGCTAGGCCACCGTTCTGCCTGGAGCCGCCATGCCGCTTCTAAACCGCCCGGGCTCGCGACCCCGAGTCGTCTCGCCCGTCTCCATGGTCGGACCGCCGGCGCCCCTGCCCCGTCGCCGTAAGCCGGCGCCGCCTGTCACCTCCTGCTGCTCCCGCATCGCAGAGCCATCGTGGGCGCCTCCTCCCTTGCCGCGAGGCCGCCCTCTATGAATTGCCCTGTCGTCGAGAGTCGCCGGTGTCCGCCGTGGTTCTTCTGGCTGCTGATTCACCAGTCTGTCTCACTGTACGGGCTCGTGGCGTGCTAAACCGCCTTGCCTGAACCACCACGGCCCCCTGCCATTTCAAATCGCCATCAGGCCGAGCAACCCGCTCTCGTTCTGCCTCTGCTTCAAACCGCCACCACCGAGTCGCCGCTGGCGCCAGAGTTGACCTGCCTCACCTCGCGTTTTTAAGCACTGAGACTGAAGAAGTGTGAGTGAGTCTTCTTACTGCTATATAGGGAGGTACTGTTAGTACTGTCTCTTTACGAGAGGAAACCAAACAAAAGGGATCAAGTCCCCAGGCTAATAAGGGCTGAAGGGAACGCACATCATCAGATCAACTGAGCATCTGCTATCTTTTTCATCTGACAAAAAATTCCAGGTGATACCCATTTCAGTCTATTTTATTAGCGCATATTGTTTTCTTCAAAGAACAATTACTCTGTCCTGTAATATTTTTACACGGGACAATTTTTATGCCATTCACGGGCTCGCGTATCACGGTCCGGTTTACATCAACATGACGGCCGACTCGCCTGTCCGCACCACCTTACAACACCACGGACGACTCGCCCGTCTGCCCTGGCCGCCGGTTCATGCGTCCGCACAGGTTTACAACGCGGAGGACAACTTGCTCGTCCGCACCGGTTTACAATGCCGTGGCCGGTTCATCCGTCTACTCGCATGGCCGACTTGCCCATGATTGATTTCAGCTCCACCGTGGTGCTCATCAACTCCGCGGTGGATATTTTCTGGCTAACATATCAGGTGAAATCCATCCACTATATTTTCATATTATATATTGCTTTCTTTAAAAAGAGCAAATACCCTGGCTTGCAAGTTTTCCAATGCAGGACAAATTGTCTATTGCAAAAAGGGATTATTATATCGCTGAGCTCTTGGATAACCCATGCCGGTTTATATCGCGATCCAGTCCGCGTCAACTCGTCAGGACCGTGCGAATTACCCAATAACACGTGCACAGGCCGCCGTCCCCCGCAGTCCGGTCTACATCAGCATACGGCTGATTTCCCCCGTCTGCACGGGCTTACAATGCCGCGGCCGACTCATCTGTCCGACCTGCCTCTGATGCTGCGGTCGTCTTTGTTGTCTGTTTCTCGCGGCCTGGTCTACATCAACATACCGGGCCGCACCTGTCAGCATGAGCTGTTTATTGAATATAAAGCAAGTCACAGCTTGGGTAGCCCAGTTTTCTTTCAAATTGGAGGCAAAGTATCATCAACCACCGTCTGCACTGGATGGAGCAATGGGCAGGCACGCAAGTCGCCGCCACTACAGTTTGGTTAATTTCAAATAGCCAGTTGGAAGGAACCATTGGCCGAGTTGTTGACATGGCTTATACAGATCATTTATAACCCGCCGCAGTCACCTCAACCTTCTGTGGATTCACATCGTGTATCAACGCAAATGATATACAACTTATGCCGGTTTATATCACGGTCAAATATGGAGAATCTCAAGCCAACTCCTTGAGTCACCTTAAGACTCGGGGGCTACGATGACATGACTCAGCAAATCTTGCCAGTTTCAGCAAATTTAAGAACCCCAGGACGATGGAGGGAAAGATAACCCGGTCCCGGAGGCTACTGTTATTTGAAGGCCGTCAGAAAATTTCCGGCTTAGAAAGTATATGACAGTTACAAAATCCCAGCTCAATGAAGAAGTTCCGGATCATCAGAAAGGATTCCGGTTTAAAATCCGGCTCAAGGCAAGTCAGTCTCACTGAAGCTCTCAAATATCCGATTTAGAATCCGGTTCAAGGGAAATCTGTTCTCCCACAAAGCTCTGAAGCTCTCAAATCCGGTTTGAAAATGTCCGGTTCAAAAAGGAATTAACTTCTCGCAAATTCGACTTTAAAGGCCGTCAGAAAATTTCCGGCTGAAAATGAAGATTCCGGTTTAAAGTCCGGTTCAAGGGAAAGATGTCTCCCACAAAGCTTTGAAGCTCTCAATATCCGGTTCAAAATCCCGGTTCAAGAAGGATCTATCTCTTGGAAAAAGTTAAAGGGTGCCAAAGAGGACCTGCTGCCATGATGCGCGGTTCAACCATGGGTATCATGCCTTATTGGCTTATCATATTATTGATCACTTGGGGGCTTGGTCGTATCCGAACCATAGCTACACCTCTTGATCGGCGCAATGCCACAGCATCACTTGGGGGCTTGGTCGTATCCGAACCATAGCTACGCCTCTTGATCGGTGCAATGCCACAGCATCACTTGGGGGCTTGGTCGTATCCGAACCATAGCTACACCTCTTGATCGGCGCAATGCCACATCATCACTTGGGGGCTTGGTCGTATCTGAACCACAGTCACACCTCTTGATCGGCGTAATGCCACAGCATCACTTGGGAGCTTGGTCGAACCCAAACCATAGCTACGCCTCTTGATCGACGTAATGCCACAGCATCACTTGGGGGCTTGGTCGAACCCGAACCATAGCAACACCTCTTGATCGGCATAATGCCACAGCATCAGTTGGGGGCTTAGTCGAACCCGAACCATAGCAACACCTCTTGATCAAATTTGGGGCCCGGCAGCCCGTGAAAAGCCTCGACTACAACGGTTTTATTTGCCTTTTGTTAAGTTTCTTTTTCTTTTTGATAAGATTTGTGATGTTTTTAAACCGGTGTTCATTAACCCGGCTTGACTTTCAACTACAAGTTGTCAGTATATGATCAGTCATAATCCGGAGATTATCAACCCGGTCTGGTTTTGACTTCAAGTTGCTAGTATTATATATGGTTAATCCGGTGTTTATCACAACCCGGCACGGTTTTATCATAAACCGGCACAATATGGAAGGAGTTATCAGTACTCAAGATTGGGGTTATCACCCTTACTACAAAAAGTTGGTAAACCAACAATGTGATTCAATGTCACAGAAACAGGTTGAATAAAGCATGATTATAAATCACCGGCGTTTATTAACCCGGCCTGGCTCTCGACTATATGTCGCCAGTATGATGGTAAATTATCCGGTGTTTATTAAACCGGCCTGGCTTTAAGACGATAAGTCGCCAGTATATGATGAGAAATTATTCGGTGTTTATTAAACCGGCCTGGCTTTAGACTATAAGTTGCCAATATATATTTGGATTGCGCCATTGGAATCATGCGCTTATAAATCATTGCGTTATATTATTCAAATAGCCAAACTTGGCTGAATTTTCATCATGATATTGAATGAATAAGGTTTTCATACCGGATTATATTATCTTGAATAGCCAACATGGCTGGATTTTATTATGGTTATTAATAACCGGTATTATTGAGGTTTTCAAAGTCGCTTTAGCGCAATGGCTATTATTTTATCAAAGGATATGATTTATTCTACAATGGAAGGAATAGTCCCGAGTCGCTGCAGGCTTACGACCCGGCACTTGGGGGCTACATTATTCAAATTGAGATTACATGCAAGTCTCATGTCGCTGCAAGCATGCACCATGACACTTGGGGGCTAATGCAAAGTCATTTTTATTGGCCTTATTGAAGACCCGACTCATCACATCATAATGAGCCGGCCCTTGGGGGCTACCAATTGCTCCTGTCAACAATTCAAGGTACACAAGTCTTAAAACCATTATATTGAAAGGTCCATTGCTCAGTTGGTAAAGCACAAAGCTCTTAACCTTGTGGACGTGGGTTCAAGCCCCATGGTGGGGGTTAGATTATATGATGTTCTTTTCAAAGAAGTATATATAAAGTACCAGCTCAATATTATCTTACTGAGCCGGCCCTTGGGGGCTACACGTTATTGTTCAAATCTACATGATCATATTTATGAAGTCCTCGCTCATTATTGCATAATGACCCGGCACTTGGGGGCTACATATATGGAGTATTCAGTTTTTAATAGTGGCTGAGATGAACAACATGGATTTCTTCAAAGTGGCAGTAATTATATGGAAACAAGTCTTAAGCCATCACTTTGTTCTGCTCAAGACTTGGGGGCTACAGGTAATATGGAGAAAAAATCTTCAAATTCTCAGTTCCGAGCAAACCAGATTGACCCGGTGTCTGCAACAATTATGACCCAGCATCGGTAACAATTATGACTCGGTGCCATCCATATTTACAAACCGGTAATTTTGGTAATATTAAACCGGCAAGTTTTACATCTTCAAACCGGCTGAATATCAGATGAGTATTTCAAGACCCATATTTCTTAAACCGGCGCTTTGGAAGCCGACTCAAGTGGATTATTCTTCACAATATTTCTCTGTGAGAAACCAATGTCAGCAAATTGAGTATGAAGCTGGCTTGTTGACCCGGATTTTCTAGAAGGAGGAAATGACAAGGACTTAAGGATGATCATATGCCGGTTTACAAGAATTCTTAACCCGGAGCATAATCTGTCAAATTTGTTCTTATGTTTGTTTTACAGGATCAGTTTAACATGGACAAATCCAAATTAAACTGGGGGCTAATGTCAGGGATATGCCCCGCGGCGTAAACCGGCCGGAGGTATAACCCGGCCGGACTTGGAGGTTTACTTCAGACCAGGCTGAGACTTGAGGATTTACTGGCGACCCGCCCTGACCTGGCGGTTTACGATTCATTGGTAATCCGGCAGGCGGGTCAGAGGAGCGACAAGACCCGGTGGCCCAACGGGCGGTTCATGAAGGCCGGTTCACACTATGGTGGGCCGGTTTAAGAGGAAAGGCATGAGGAATATTTACCTTACAAGGAGTTAAGACCAGGACTTGTATCCGGTTTGTATTAGAGATAGACTAGTCCTAATCCTAGTGGGACTCCACATGTAACCCGCCCCTTCAACTTATATAAGGAGGGGCAGGGCTCAACAAAGAGGGACAAGAGACAAGCAACAAGAAACAATCTTAGGGCTAGACACAAAGAGCCGGTTTACCGGCGACTCCCCCGTGATCATAATGAGACCTAGCCTCAAACAACATGTAGGGTTGTTACCGGATGATGTTTCCCGGGGCCTGAAGCTGTCTAAATCCTCGTCTTGTGTTGCGTCTCTCGATTCCGCTCAACCCCTCTCAAGCTACTACATAGATGCGTTGGCCTCACGACTAAGTCCTCACCCTAAGGACATCTGCCGTGACAATTCCACGACACTATCCCTGCGTTGTTAGAATCCTCCAATTCAAATGCGCCCTGACAGAATTACTTCTCTTACAGATAGTTGTGAAAGAAAACCTTGTGTGGTTTGTCCCTCTCCTGTTGCGCCGTCGTCCACCCTAGCTCAGCTGCTCCAACGACAGAAGGGTCCAGCACAGCAGGGATCCGACCTCCATGACAACTGCATTACCATCATCAACCGAGCAGATGACCTCGAGGACTACACGGGTCCACAAGAGAGGTCGCACTCTTTCGTGTCTGCTTACGTTATGCATCGCTTAATGTTACATGCTACTTTATCGTCCTGTTCACCGATTAGACTCTGAGTCAGCTCCAAACTAATGGTCAAACTTGAGTTTTTAAATGGTTGTGGGGTACATATCGGGGCCGCAATCAATAGTATCTATCTACTATCTGGTTAATCTCTGGTGTCTACTATGAGTTTCATATTGGGTGGGAAACAAACAGTAAAGAAGCCATTATCTGTATTTTTTAACTGAAGCCATTATCTGCCTGCTATCATTGGTTTTGGGTCTATCCACAGGTTGCTACGATCACTCTGGATTTCTGCATGCACTCCTTACATAATCTCACTATGTTTTATTCCTATGCATGTCAGTTATTGTACACAATGGAACTGAACATGTAGAGCAAAAGAGACGAGCCTTGCGTGGCAATAAAATTTCATGCAGACGTCGCTCCATGGTAAGCGCAGAGGCAGCCCCCCCTCCACCCATTTCGAATTGTAATCGAGGGGAAGATATCTGTTCTGAGGGGGATTCAAAAGGAGAAGACCACTCCTATTTACCCCCTGAGGTCTTCGCTCTAACTTGGCATGCTGATGTTGGTTATATCATGCATATGGTGCCTTGCATTGCTTACTTTATACATCAAATATGTCATCTTCTTAGTTTAGACATGCTTTGTGTGAATGCCATCCGTTTAGTTTATTCATCGTTTATGTGAATTATGCAACACCATCTTGTTTAGCCAGGCATCATATATGTGAATTTTGCAATGTCATCCTGCTTATCCAGTCATCTTATATGTGAATTATATCAGGCCATCCTTTTTTCGTTACGTATTACATTTGTCAACAATGTTAGTACATTCAACTACTGTTCATGTGCACCAGCCATTTGACACGGTGATGGAAAATTTTGGAGTGAAAACAAGGTCTTCACAGCAGACTATGCTATCTGACGAAGCACATATCTCGCTAGTTACGGATAGCTCCTCAGAGGAGGATTCGGAGACAGATGACCAGTCCTATTTCCCCCCCCCCAAGGTGTATGCTCTAACTTGGCAGGGTTATGTTGCTCATATCGTCTGTATGGTGTCTTGCATTGCTATGTCATTTGATTAGTTTAGACATGCTTTGTGTGAATGCCACCCGTTTAGTGTCTAATTACCATATATGTGAATTATGCATTACCATCTTGTTGCAAGACATTATATATGTGAATTATGCAACGCTATCTTGTTGCAAAGGCATTATATATGTGAATTATCCAATGCCATGATGTTTAGCCAATCATCATGTACGTGAATTATATCATGCTATCATTTTTTTGTATTACGTGTTCCATTTGTCGACAACATTTGTATATTCAACTATTCTTCCTATGCATCAGCCATTTGAAGCGGTGTTGGAAGTATCTGGAGTGAAAACAAGGTATTCAGAGCAGACAATGTTACCTGCTGAAGCAGACATCTTGCTGGTTACAGAGAGCTCCTCAGAGGAGGATTCAGAGACTGATGACCCGTCCTATTTCCCCCCTGAGGTCTATGCTCAAACTTGGCAGGGTTATATTACCCATGTCATGCATGTTGTCTTGCATTGCTTAGTTTTTACATCATATATGGATTGCCATCTGCTTACTTGCTTACTATATAAATCATATATTTTAATTATATCATGCCATCATGTTTACATACACAACATCTATCTGAATTATGGCATGGCAACCCATTAAATAAAGACATCATATAGTTATATCATCTCATCCTGTTTAGTGTTTACAGTCATCATATTTTGAATTATGCCATTCTATCCGTGAATTATATCATGCTATCATGTTTCCATAGGCGGCATGTATGTGAATTATGGCATGCCAACCTATTTAATAAACACATTATATAGTTATATCATGTCATCCTGTTTACACAGTCATCATATTTTGTACTATGTCTTTCCATCTTTTTTAGTTAGCCATCATAATGTGAAATTGTGTCATGTTATCCTGTTTAGTTAGACATCATATACGTGAAATTGTGTCATGCTATCCTGTTTGGTTAGACAACATAAATGAGAATTATTTCATGCCCTCTTTTATTCCCCAATATCCATTGCACCTGTCTTATCATACAATGTATGTACATTCAATTACTTTTCTTGTTTATCAGCCATTTGAATTGGAGAGGGTGATGGCAGTATCTAAGGGAGTAACAACACGGTCTTTTGAAAAGATAGTGCTACCAGTTGATCCAGATAGAACCATGGTTGTACTTGCCCAAGAATCAGCCCCACCACACATAACCCAGACTCTCGCAGATTGTACCCCTACCCAGTTGGACAGAGAACCAGTTACACCCCTTCTAACCCCAACCCCAGTAGATAGTAACCCAGTTCCAGTTGACAAAACACCGTCTCCACCACAGAGCACCCAAACACGATCAGTTAGTAAGGGAACTGCAGTGTCCAAAGCACGAGGACCACCACTCCGAATCCCAACTCAACGCTTAAAGGAGAAGAAGAATTGTTCTCAGGTCAGGTTCTGTAGCTATGGTTCATACTCCTTTGCTCTTGCTTCACTGTATTTACTTATACCAACTATTTTCAAATTTGAAGGATGGAATTGAAACTCCAATGGCGCAACAAGTATGTTTTAAACCTGTTTCTTTAACTGGTTTGCTGTTGTAACTTGCTCTATGTTGATTCCAGTTTCAAATGAATATACAGTTATGTTCTCATGTCATGCACATTACGAGTGTTGTTATTGCTCTATAATTTCCCACACTTCTTTTCTGTCTATTCTGCTTTGTCTTGAACAAATATTATTTGAACTGTGTCTCTATCTTGATTTGGCAACAAAAACTAGAATGATATTGACCATAAAGTGACCAAGGTACATACATATATGTTTGTTTCATGCTGTTATCTTGTGCACTTTACTACTGAAGTGACCATGGTACAAAATATTGGAGAACAGTACCCCGTTATGCAATTGTAAAGGAAGTAATGCAGATAAGGTTCAAGATAGTGAGACATCCCTGTTGGTCTCCAAGAAAGCTGATAAAAACTACCTTGACGACAGTGAGAGAACCCAAAAGTCCTGTCTTGATGTAGTGTTCGAGTTACTGGCCACTACTGCTGGCACAAGCTCTTCGAACTCGCTGCCTGAATCAGTTCATCTTCT
Source organism: Triticum aestivum (assembly GCF_018294505.1). Classification (NCBI taxonomy): domain Eukaryota; kingdom Viridiplantae; phylum Streptophyta; class Magnoliopsida; order Poales; family Poaceae; genus Triticum; species Triticum aestivum. The sequence goes on from NC_057805.1 coordinate 403,664,769, forward strand.
TGAGTCTCAACTTCAAGTTGAAAGACATCGATCAGATGTGCTGCGACAGGAAGCTGAAGGACTGAGGAAGTCCCTGCAGAATTCAGATGCATACTTTCTGGTGCAACAGCAAGCACTGGAGGATTTAAGCGCCAACCAAGAGAAAGTTAATAAGGTTGCTAAGCATCTTGCCAGCATTATGGGTACCCAGGATATTGTTTCTTGAGATCTTCTGAAGTGGTTTCAGTTCTGGACTTGTTTTGTTGCGGCGTTTATTGTTGTCTTGTTTATTTGTTTGCTTGTAGTCAGTGCAGTTCTTTTTCCGCGGTTTGGCCGCAATAACCTATTTTTTAAAACTAGGCCACAATAACCATGGGCTACATATTTACTGTAGTTACCATGGGCCTCCTACGGGCCGTAGAAACAATGGGACTTATATGGGCCGTAGAAACAATGGGCCTTGTAAGGGCCGTAGAAACAATGGGCCTTCTATGGGCCATAGCATCAATGGGCCTTCTACGGGTCGTATGATCGATTGGCCATACATGGGCCAATAACAGACCGCATTATTGGCCATATACGGGCTAGATTTGGAATCGTCTGTTCATGGGCTGACAATAACGGGCCGTCATTAATCGGCTGTATTTGATGACGCTATGAAAACGATCCAATGGATTAATGGGCCGCAAACGGGCCGATTGTAACCACGGGCTGAATTTGGCCCACAAGCAGAAAAGGCTAGTAACGGGCCATAAGTAACCAAATGCTGGAAATAAGCCCAAGAATGAATGGGCCCTGAGAAGGCCGAAAGATAACACGGGTTGGAAACGGCCCAATGGAATAATGGGCCGTTAGTGGGTATGAAGCGATACACTGTTCATTGCGGGCCAGATTCACTACGAGCCGTTAATGGGCCAAGAGTTACAAATGGCCTCGTATGGGCCGAAAGGCATCATGGACCATACATGGGCCGGAAGTTACAATAGGCCGGAATCATATTGGACGGCCTAGATGAAGCTACTGGGCTTAATTCCGATAGGCCGTCACGGGCTGTGAGTTAGCGGGACGTAAATGGGCTATATAGGAACAGGCTTTCCGTGGGTCGACCCGTTACCTTTTGACCAAGTCAAACGGGCCGGCCTTTTCACTAGAATGGGCCTTTGTTGGGCCATGCCACGTGTCAACCTATCATAGGCGCCTTCTGTCCAATTAATGGATGGCATGTGTCCCAACGGTGAGCCAACACGTGTTTCCTTCGGCCAATGAAAATTTACACATAGAAAATCCTCATTGGTCCAAGCTGTTAACGTGTTATCGGATCCAAAACTGGACCCGATAGCTTAACGGCGACCCGTTACGGTGGATGCCACGTGTCGGTCACCCTTGATGAAAGCACTTCCATGACGCGCGATTTATCGTCATGGAAGTGGACACTCCCGTGATGATAATTTTGGTAATGCAATGGAACACTTCTACGACAGCACAGGTATGACTATCTTGATTCTATCATAAAATCGTCATGGGTGTACATGCATGACAGAAAACGTGACCTACTGTGAAAAACACGTATCATCACGGAAGTGTCTTTTTTTTGTAGTGTACAGTGGCAGCTATTTGTTTTGAAATGCCTTTGTTGGCTGTTATTCGAGTGCGCCTTCTCTCAAAATGGATACGAAAAATACCACAGCATGTCGGGTGCCATTCCATGATAGCATGCCAAGTTTCATGAATTTCAGACGAGTTTTGGATTTACTAGAATTTAAAAATAAAGTATCTCAACGTTTTGCCGGCAATCAACAGTGCCCTGGTGTTCAAAATTCATTCTCATTTCTTGCATGGGACCTAAGCATGCACCCAAGGACACAGATTTGATTTTTCAACCAATTTATATGCACTGGAGCATGTGCATGTAATTCAAATTTGAATTATGCACATAAAATGCTTAGAAAACCCAGTTAATGTATAAAAATGTCCAAACGAACCCCGAAAAATTCCAAAATTTAACACAACACTCTTGTTGTTCTCTGTTGACACTAGAAATTTTTTGAAAGCAATAAGAGGCAATGGATATCGTTTCGTCCCCAAAGGTGGCACGTTCCCTACCGAAACCATCACGCTTGTTGTGAGAAGCTTGTACCCAAACCTGCCCCAATTGGGACAAATTTTACCATGGCATGTTGATGCCGCTCAACGATAGCATGCCAAGTTTCATGAATTTCAGACGAGTTTTGGATTTACTAGAATTTAAAAATAAGTTATATCAATGTTTGCGGCCGAGTGACGGTGGCAGGGTGTTTGACATTCATTCCCATTTCTTGCATGGGACCTAAGCATCCAACCAAGGACACCGATTTGATTTTTCAACCAATTTATATGCACCGGAGCATGTGCATGTAGTTCAAATTTGAATTATGCACATAAAATGCCTAGAAATCCCAGTTAATGTATAAAAATGTCCAAATGAACCCCGAAAGATTCCAAAATTTAACACAACACTCCTGTTGTTCTATGTTGACACTAGAAAAAATTTGAAAGCAATAAGAGGCAATGGATATCGTCTCGTCCCCAAAGGTGGCACGTTCCCTACCGAAACCATCACGCTTGTTGTGAGAAGCTCTGGTTTGTGAGAAGCTTATATCCAAACCTGCCCCAAATGGTACAATTTTTTTACCACGGCATGTTGATGCCGCTCCATGATAGCATGCCAAGTTTGATGAATTTCAGACGAGTTTTGGATTTACTAGAATTTGAAAACCAGGCATCTCAATGTTTGCGGCCGAGTGACGGTGGCAGGGTGTTTGACATTCATTCCCATTTCTTGCATGGGACCTAAGCATGCAACCAAGGACACATATTTGATTTTTCAACCAATTTATATGCACCGGAGCATGTGCATGTAGTTCAAATTTGAATTATGCACATAAAATGCCTAGAAAACCCAGTTAATGTATAAAAATGTCCAAATGAACCCCGAAAGATTCCAAAATTTAACACAACACTCCTATTGTTCTATGTTGACACTAGAAAAAATTTGAAAGCAATAAGAGGCAACGGATATCGTTTCGTCCCCAAAGGTGGCACGTTCCCTATCGAAACCATCATGCTTGTTGTGAGAAGCTCTGGTTTGTGAGAAGCTTATACCCAAACTTGCCCCAAATGTGTCAATTTTTTTACCACGGCATGTTGATACCACTCCATGATAGCATGCCAAGTTTCATGAATTTCAGACAAGTTTTGGATTTACTAGAATTTAAAAACCAGGTATCTCGATGTTTGTAGCCGAGTGACGGTGGCAGGGTGTTTGACATTCATTCCCATTTCATGCATGGGACCTAAGCATGCAACCAAGGACACAGATTTGATTTTTCAACAAATTTATATGCACTGGAGCATGTGCATGTAGTTGAAATTTGAATTATGCACATAAAATGCCTAGAAAACCCAGTTAATGTATAAAAATGTCAAAATGAACCCCGAAAGATTCCAAAATTTAACACAACACTACTGTTGTTCTATGTTGACACTACAAAAAATTTGAAATCAATAAGAGGCAACGGATATCGTTTCGCCCCAAAGGTGGCACGTTCCCTACCGAAACCATCACGCTTGTTATGAGAAGCTCTGGTTTGTGAGAAGCTTATACCCAAACCTGCCCCAAATGGGACAATTTTTTTACCACGGCATGTTGATGCTGCTCCATGATAGCATGCCAAGTTTCATGAATTTCAAACGAGTTTTGGATTTACTAGAATTTAAAAACCAAGTATCTCAATGTTTGCGGCCCAGTGACGGTGGCAGGGTGTTTGATATTCATTCCCATTTCTTGCATGGGACCTAAGCATGCAACCAAGGACATGAATTTGATTTTCCAACCAACTTTATGGACCGGAGCATGTGCATGTAGTTCAAATTTGAATTATGCACACAAAATGCCTAGAAAACCCAGTTAATGTATAAAAATGTCCAAACGAACCCCGAAAAATTCCAAAATTTAACACAACACTCCTGTTGTTCTATGTTGATACTAGATATTTTTTGAAAGCAATAAGAGGCAATAGATATCGTTTCGTCCCCAAAGGTGGCACATTCCCTACCGAAACCATCACGCTTGTTCTGAGAAGTTCTGGTTTGTGAGAAGCTTATACCCAAACCTGCCCCAAATGGGACAAAAAATTTACCAAGGCATGTTGATGCCGCTCCATGATAGCATTCGAAGTTTCATGAATTTCAGATGAGTTTTGGATTTACTAGAATTTAAAAACCAGGTATTTCAATGTTTGCGGCCCTAGTGACGGTTGCAGGGTGTTTGACATTCAATCCCATTTCTTGCATGGGACCTAAGCATGCAACCAAGGACACGGATTTGATCTTAACCCGTTTATATGCACTGGAGCATGTGCATGTAGTTCAAATTTGAATTATACACCTGAAATGCCTACAAAACCAAGTTAATGTATAAAAACGTCCAAACGAACCCGGAGTAATTCCAATTTTTTTGACGACATACCTATAGTTGCATGTTCACTACAGATAAAAGTTCTAGCAATTCAAACACCATCCTTTGTAGCTGTGACCCTATTATGTAATTCAAATCAAGATAAAAAATCAAGTAGATCGCACACAGTTTATTATCACCAACCGTGTGAGATGAAGCACAAAATATCTTGGAGCACCGTCGGAGTATAGTACGCATACGGCTACGTGAAAAGGTGTGATGGCTACAGTCAACAGCCGACATGTCAAGCACACTAGCTCGCTCCCCAAATATCATTTCACTCTTCAATCATCGCCGGTGAAAGATGGGGACGTGGACCCGGGTTGTCGTGGTTTTGTCACGGCAGATGTCCTAGAGAAAGGACTTAGTCGTGGAGCCATCACTACGGGTTAGCTTAAAGGGGTTAAAGCGGGCAAGGGACACAAGAGAGTTTTATACTAGTTCGGCCCCTTACGATGAAGGTAAAAGCCTACGTCTAGTTGTGATGGGATTGATGGGGTTTCAATGACCAGGGAGCGAATACGCTTTGCCGGAATCTCGAGTTGTTGTCTGTTGTCCCTAAACTGCCGCCGGGTCATCCCCTTATATACATGGGTTGACGCCCACCAGTTTATAGAATCCCGAGGCCGGCTCATAATCGTGTCCGGCTCGGTCTCTGCTACTTCTATCTTACAACACAAGTTTACATATCAATACCAGTTTATGTCTACAGGCCTTAAACCGGCTTAGGGCCCTGGGCCTTCATGAAGCGTCACCGTCTGTCTTCATGGACTTCAGATATAGATGAACTACTTATGGGGTTAACCCGGCCTCTCCTGGCCGGTTTACGCCCAGTGGTAATATCCTCAACATTAGGCTCCAGATTGATTTGAACTGGTTCATGTCAATCCTCAATACTTAAGAAAATTTCTTCTTCAACATCTTCACACAATATTGTAAACCGCCATGACATCATCTTCTAGGATCATGGTAAACCGCCGTGACGTCACCTGTCATTAATGAGCCTCCGACAATCGAGGCGACAGCTCCGCCTCATATCCAAAATTTAGGCTCCTTGATTTTCGCGCCTGGCGCTTATCTTTCTGCCCTTATAAATAGGGCCAGGGG
>NC_057805.1:403670635-403701537 GCF_018294505.1 Triticum aestivum
CCTCTTCCTTGCACTGCCCGACCTTTGGAGCTCCGCCGCCACCGTCGACCTTCGCTTCTGCCTCAACTCCAGCCACTGCATCACCCTGAACGCACCAGAGAATCGCGGCGCCTCTCCGCTCTTCCATCAGCATCGGTAAGCCATATTTCCTTCCGTCATAGATCTGTTACTAGGGTTTCAGTGTTCATCGGTGTTCGTCATTGTGCAATAGCTCTTTGATTCAAACCTTGATATTTATCCTGTACGGCGATAGCCGTAGCCCTTCTTTTCCATCCATGCATCTCGTTTAAGTAGAAAACCCCATCTGAACCTTCATCAACTGCTTCGGTACCAATATTTAGGTCTGAATATATTTTCATTTTCTAACATGCGGTAGATCCAAAATTATAATGCCAACTTGTGAAACTTGTTTTTCCCTTCACTTATACATCTTTAATACCGGATTGGGCGGTTTAACTTCATATACAAAATGATGACCCAGTAAATACCATTAGTCCCCTGTTGAACCGCCAATGCATTACACTGTTTCCATTGTCAGATTCCGGTTTACGAATAACCAAATCCGGTTTAACAATATGCTTGTATCCTTATATCGTTGTATAGTTGTCCACTATGAATCTTAAACCGGCAATAATCATGTTTCAGACTTCCATTGCCATGGCCAAGCAAGTCTATGAATGCAATTGGGCTCCCTCTCGAGTAACCGAGGAGCAGTTAAACAACCTTGTAAAAACGGGCGCTTTAGCCAAGAAAGATATCATCCACTGGAGGGTCCCTGGCCCGAAAAATCCCCCTACACCCAAGGATGAAGAGGTAGTCGTGTTCGCTGATCATCTCGGATGAGGTTTTAGCCCTCCCGGTTCAAAAAATTTCCGGGATGTACTGGCTAGTTTTCAACTACGCCCTCAAGACATCGGTCCCAATTCTGTGACCAAGATCTGCCACTTCCAAGTCTTTTGTGAGGTTTATCTGCAAGAGGAACCTTCAGTCGAACTGTTTAGGGATTTCTTTCACTTAAACCGTCGCACAGAGTTCTCAGATGGACCAAATACGGAAATGGGCGGAATGGCGGTTCAGAAAAGGAAGGAAGTCACCTTCCCTCATCCCAAACTCCACAGTCACCCCAAAGAGTGGAACCAGACTTGGTTTTACTGCATGGATACATCTCCATCTGACAAAAAAACCCTGCCCAGTTACCGCCCTGAACGTCTTAGCAACACACATCCTTTTCCTCAGAGGTTGTCGGCAAGAGAAAGGGCCAACTATGCTCCCCAATTATCAAAGCTTAGAGCCTTCATGGCGAACGGTTTGACAGGAGTTGATCTTGCTCGTTGCTGGATAAGCTGGAGTATTCTGCCCTTAAGCTGGCGCTCCGGTTTGATGTGTGAGTACACGGGGAGCTTGAAGGATGCTCAGCGACACATTGACATTCAGCTTACAGATGCAGAAGTCACGGAGGCTGTAAAAAGATACTGAATGAACCGGAGGCTGTCTGTGCCCAAACCGGACTACTCCCTTTCTGCACCTTCAACAAACCACCAGCTGTAAGAATCATATAATCTTTTTATCTGAAGTTGCTTCTGTCCAAATATTCTCTCAAGGTGTGATTATTTTCTGACAGGGCGATGATCCGTTCTGGAACAAGAAACCATCCCAAGACAAACCGGTGAAGCCGCAAGATAAACCGGTCAAGCCAGTTCGTCCAAAGACCAAGGTTGTTAAAAAAACCTGCCAAGAGAAGGACCACTGCATCCTCCAATCCACCAACTGACGATGATGTGGGTAATCCGGAACCAGAGGTAGAACTTGACTCTCTTGGTTCATTTTTCGTACATCTCATTGACAATGATTATTATCAGGACGACACTGAAGGCAGTCATGCTGAGGACGTAGAGGTAACCATTCTTTCCTCCGATTCAGATCCTCTGCCAACATCAAAAATCCGTCAAGCAAACCGGAAAGTAAAATTTTCTCACCCTCTTGCTTATTTGGACCCAAACTTTCTTTTGAAGACACAGCAACACGAGGCTCGCCATACAACCCGGCACAGCGGCCAGGTAGTTACCTCCGTCGGTTTACCGAACAGTCCAGTTCGGAAACGCCGATCAGAGGTCTCTTATCCTATTGATACTTCATGCCCAAAAGCAGTTTGTTTCCGCCAGCCTCTTAACCCGTCTGATTCAAATTATCAGGGTACCTCTCACTCATCCTCTGGCGAGTCATCGGCCACACAACTTCCACCCCTCAAAACAGTTCCTGGGTGAGCTATGCACATGTCTTTATTCTTGATTTGTTATCTTTACATACTGTACTGATCCTTATGTCTATATTTTGTCAGCACCAAGCCAAGACCCAGCAAGAAGGCTCGGTTAAGCAAACCGGCTGATGATAATGTAGCTGCTGAAACGGAAACAACTCCAGATCCGGAAGAAACCGAAGCTGACGACATGCTTAACGATCCACCGCCTCAAGACCATGACTTCCTTGCCGGACAAGTGCAAGTTGACACTACAAGTCATGCAGACTGGCCAACCAGCCCTGTCCGAACTGATGACAAACCAGCCAGTCCGGTTAAGGGTACTAACAAACCGCCAACTCCAGCGAAGGCTGCCGATGACCAAGATGATGACATTATGATTACTGGCACTGGCCACACCACTCCTGGCAATCCTGTAGCTTTGTCAAAGCATACTGCCAAGGATGATCTCTGTGCTAACGGCAAAGGCAAATGGAATGCTGATTTACCAAGCTACGCCCATCTCAATGCTCAAGACATTCACTCTGGCTTCTTGAACCGTCTGTATACCAGTCGTGACTATGAAGCTAGTTTGGTAAACTTGATGAAGGAGCGATATGAGGTAACTACTATTTTTCCTTTTGTCCAGTTGCAGTTTATCAACCCCTAGTAGCCCCCAAGTGACGGTTTATGATACCAATCTAAACCGGGACTTTTGTGAAAACTTAACTTTGCATATTTAGCCTCCAGGGACCGGATTGCCTTTTTAAGATGAACCGGTTCCTTAAAATTTGCCATACTGCTCTTTCACCGGTATAGCCCCCAAGGGCCGGTTTAACTTTTATAAAGATGAACCGGGACTGTAGAAGAATTCCCATACCAATAGTTTTTGAGCAAACACACATTAGCCCCCAAGTGCCAAGCTTAATACTTGTATTGTGCTTGGGACTTGTAGAAATTTCTGATAAGGAGCAAATATACATTAGCCCCCAAGTATCAAGGGGATAACTTGTTATGTGATTGGTACTTCAAATATGCACTGTCAACTCATTATGTATCTATCTCTTTATAGGCTGAACTGAGCAAGAAGGAAAGCCAAACCGCTGATCTGCAAGAGAACATCAAGTCTCAACAGGCCGAAACTTCCAAAGCAAAAGATGAGCTGACGAGCGCCTTAGCCTCTATGGAAAAGCTAAAGGAGAGCTTTGCCAAGGAGCGGGCGGATTGGAACACAGAGAAATCCGCTTTGCGGAAAAGAGCTGAAGACGCAGAAGCAGCTCTCAAACCGGTGGTACACGAGCTGACTGGTGTAAAGCGGCAAGTACATGCGATGACCACTGCTGTGTTTGGTAAGCATCTTTTCCTTAATACTTTCAACATATCTTCCCATGCGTTGCCGATTTACTGATGTTTGCAATGATGTAGGAACTCGCATTAGTCATCTGGGCTCTGATGTTCAGAAGAAGCTGAAGGCCGCCTACACGCTGATAGAACAACTGTATACCGCGCTCAACGAATTATCTGCACCGCTTCTCACAATAAGCCGCCCCCGACATTAATCAAGGATACCTTAGACAGGCTATCTATGCTGCCTGCCCAGGTAGAAGAGCTAAAGAGGTCTGCTGCAAGGGCTGGCGCTCTGACCGCTTTAACCCGGGCAAAGGCATGGGTGCCTGATCTTGATCCGGTGGACGTGTCTAATGGCTTCCCAAGCTTAAAAGAAGACGGATCAGAATTTGGCCAGGAGGATCTCCGCGCCATAAACCGGGAAGTACTTCCACTGGCTTGTCAATTGGCTGAAGAAGTTGATCTCTCTCATTATTAGGCTTGTTATGATGATAAGAACAGACGGGTTGCGGCGCCAATTCCAGAAGCGCAAAATCTGATCCCTCCAATCCGTAAGCACACTTATGCCCCTGATATTGAACCGTCAACCCTTATAAGTGACGAAGCTATGTTCCAAGCTTTAACTGGGATCGACTGGACAACTGTTGACTTCCAGCCGCTGGGTAGAGACGAAGAAGATGAACCGGTGCAAGATGATCCGCAGCCGTCAGGTCAAGCTGATAACCAATCATAATCCAGGGGCCGGTTTAGTCTTCCACGTGCTGTAATACTTGTTGAGAAACAATTATCCCTTTGGGCACTGAAACGCCTTGTAATAGGCTAGTTAAAACACTTGGTCTGTTATGCCTTCGTGCATATTTGTCTGCAACTGATGCGTGCTAATTCGCCATGCTTAAGACTTGATGTTTATAATCCATAGCTATTTTTCCAAGTTGTTCCTGCAGATAAGAAGCTTAAAACGCCCTGGCGGTTTACCACCGGGCGGGTCATGATACCCAAATATATATGACCAAGGCTTATAACCAAGGTTGTAAAAAATAACCAAATATGGAAACATAGGATACCTGTGACCTTTAGGCATAGTGTTGGCTGACCAACCTTGTAATGAGGGTAATAACCCTAATCCGGAGTAGAAGAAACTCCTGTTATATGATGCCGGTTTATCATAAAACCATTCCGGGTTGTGATAAACACCGGTTTATTCCATACTGGTGACTTTGAGTCAAAACCAGACCGGGCTGATAGTCTCCGGATTATAATTGTATACTGTAAACTTGTAGTTGATAGCCTAACCGGGTTGATAAACACCGGTTTAAAAACATCGAAAATCTTATTAAAACAAAGAAAACTCAGCAAAAGGCAAATAAAAACCGTTGTAGTCGAGGCTTTTCACGGGCTGCCAGGCCCCAAATTTGATCAAGAGGTGTAGCTATGGTTCGGGTTCGACCAAGCCCCCAAGTGATGCTGTGGCATTACGCCGATCAAGAGGTGTAGCTATGGTTCGGGTTCGACCAAGCCCCCAAGTGATGTTGTGGCATTACGCCGATCAAGAGGTGTAGCTATGGTTCGGATACGACCAAGCCCCCAAGTGATGCTGTGGCATTGCGCCGATCAAGAGGTGTAGCTATGGTTCGGGTTCGACCAAGCCCCCAAGTGATGCTGTGGCATTACGTCGATCAAGAGGTGTAGCTATGGTTCGGATACGACCAAGCCCCCAAGTGATGCTGTGGCATTACGCCGATCAGGAGGTGTAGCTATGGTTCGGATACGACCAAGCCCCAAAGTGATGTTGTGGCATTGCGCCGATCAAGAGGTGTAGCTATGGTTCGGATACGACCAAGCCCCCAAGTGATCTAATATCAAGCTTTGAGAAGCTAAATCAAGGGGTAAACCGGACGCCGCTTTGTAAGCTCCATGTAACCACACATGATGTAAGAAAACAACAGATACCCCGCTTTAGCTGAGGTTCCGGTTTATTATATTGATCAGAATATATACAATGTCATAATATGTACATAAGCAGAGCTTGTAGCTCAAGTATAGTAGGGCCGACGATGAGCAATATTCCATGGCCGGTTGGTCTCCTCCTCCGATTTAAGTGAGTCTTTGAGCTCTCGAACATCGATTAGGTAGTATGACCCGTTGTGCAGATTCTTGCTGACCACAAAAGGTCCTTCCCAAGGGGGGATAGCTTGTGCATATCCGTCTGATCTTGGATGAGCCGAAGCACCAAATCACCTTCTTGAAAGGTTCTGGTTCTAACCCGGCGGCTATGATAACAACGCAGATCTTGCTGATAAATCGCCGAACGGGCTGCCGCCATGTCACGTTCCTCATCTAACAGGTCAAGAGCTTCCTGCCGTGCCTTCTCGTTGTCAGCTTCAACATATGCCGCTACACGAGGCGAGTCATGACGGATGTCACTAGGAAGAACTGCTTCCGCTCCATAAACCATGAAGAATGGTGTGTACCCTGTCGACCTGTTGGGTGTGGTATTGATGCTCCACAACACAGAGGGTAACTCCTCAACCCAACAACCCGGCGTCCGTTGCAAAGGAACCATAAGCCGGGGTTTGATGCCTCTCAATATCTCTTGATTAGCCCTCTCCGCTTGACCATTGGACTGGGGATGAGCCACTGATGACACGTCAAGGCGGATGTGCTCACATTGACAGAACTCCTTCATGGCACCCTTTGACAGATTGGTACCATTGTCTGTTATAATGCTGTGTGGAAAGCCAAACCGGAAGATCACCTTTTTGATGAATTGAACCGCTGTGGCTGCATCACACTTACTAACTGGCTCTGCCTCCACCCACTTCATAAACTTATCAACCGCTAGCAAAAGGTGGGTCTTCTTGTCCTTGGACCTCTTGAAAGGCCCAACCATATCCAGCCCCCAAGTTGCAAACGGCCAGGTGATTGGAATCATCCTCAATTCTTGAGCCGGTACGTGGGCGCGCCTTGAGAATTTCTGACAGCCATCACATCTTTTAACCAAGTCCTCGGCATCAGCATGAGCTGTCAACCAATAGAAACCGTGACGAAACGCCTTGGCCACCAAAGATTTTGAACCGGCATGGTGACCACAATCTCCTTTGTGGATCTCACACAAAATTTCAAGGCCTTCCTCAGGAGACACACAGCGTTGAAACGCCCCTGTCACACTGCAATGATGTAACTCTCCATTGATAATAGTCATGGACTTGGACCGCCGGGTTATCTGCCTGGCCAAAGTTTCATCCTCTGGTAACTCGCCCCGGTTTATATATGCCAGATATGGAACCGTCCAATCCGGGATAACATGAAGAGCCGCCACCAACTGAGCCTCCGGATCAGGAACAGCCAAATCCTCTTCACCAAGAAGCTTGATGGACGGATTATGCAAAACATCCAGGAAGAGATTAGGTGGAACCGGTTTACATTGGGAACCCAGGCGGCTTAAAGCGTCCGCCGCTTCATTCTTCCGCCGGTCCACATGATCCACCTGATAACCTTTAAAGTGACCTGCAACAATATCCACCTCAGGACGATATGCTGTCATTAGTGGGTCCTTGGAATCCCAAGTGTCGGACACTTGTTGAGCCACCAGATCCGAGTCACCGAAGCACTTAACTCGGCTGAGGTTCATCTCCTTAGCCATCCGAAGACCATGGAGTAAAGCCTCATATTCAGCTGCATTGTTAGTGCAAGGGAACATTAAACGGAGAACACAACAAAACTTATCACCTCGTGGGGAAGTTAATACGACTACAGCACCCGAGCCCTCCAATTGCCTGGACCCATCAAAATGAATAGTCCAATAAGTATGATCCGGCTTCTCCTCTGGCGCTTGTAGTTCTGTCCAATCATTCATGAAATCCACAAGTGCCTGAGATTTGATTGCCGTTCGGGGTATGTATTTCAACCCATGAGGCCCAAGCTCGATATCCCACTTAGCAATCCGGCCAGTTGCTTCCCTGTTCTGGATTATATCCCCCAAAGGAGCGGAGCTGACCACCGTGATGGGATGACCTTGGAAATACTGCTTAAGCTTCCGGCTTGCCATGAAAACCCCATACACCAATTTTTGCCAATGCGGGTACCTCTGCTTGGACTCAATAAGTACCTCACTGATATAGTAAACCGGCCTCTGAACCGGATATTCCTTTCCTGCCTCGTTGCGCTCCACCACAATAGCCACACTAACAGCTCGAGCATTAGCTACCACATATAGCAACAATGGTTCTTTGTCCACTGGAGCAGCGAGAATCGGCGGATTAGCTAGCTGCCGCTTTAAGTCCTCAAATGCTTCATTAGCGGCGTCACTCCAGACGAAGTTATCCATTTTCTTCAGCATCTGATATAAAGGGATGGCCTTCTCGCCAAGGCGACTGACAAACCGGCTCAATGCAGCAATTCGGCCTGCCAGGTGTTGAACATCGTTGATACACTTCGGTTTAGCCAAGGAGGTGATGGCTTTAATCTTTTCCGGATTAGCTTCAATGCCCCTGTGAGACACCAAAAAGCCCAAGAGCTTGCCTGCTGGTACACCAAAGACACACTTGGCCGGATTAAGCATCATTTTATAAACCCGCAGGTTATCAAAGGTTTCCTTCAAGTCATCAATCAATGTCTCCTTCTTCCTTGATTTTACCACAATATCATCCACATAGGCGTGAACATTGCGGCCGATCTGTTTATGCAGACAATTCTGCACGCACCGTTGATAAGTCGCCTGGGCACTCTTGAGCCCAAAGGGCATGGACACATAGCAGAAGGCTCCAAAGGGAGTTATGAAGGCTGTCTTCTCCTGGTCCTTAACTGCCATTTTGATCTGATGATAACCAGAATATGCATCCAAAAAGCTTAAACGCTCTCAACCCGCCGTAGCATCAATAATTTGATCAATACGGGGAAGGGCCAAAAGGATCTGCTGGACAAGCTTTGTTGAGATCTGTGTAGTCCACACACATACGCCAAGTACCATTCTTCTTAAGGACCAGCACCGGATTAGCCAACCACTCAGGATGGATTACTTCAACGATAAATCTAGCTGCCAAGAGCCTGGCTACTTCTTCTCCAATAGCTTTGCGTCTTTCTTCATTGAACCGGCGGAGAAACTGCTTGACCGGTTTATACTTGGGATCAACATTGAGAGTGTGCTCAGCCAGTTCTCTCGGTACACCTGGCATGTCAGAAGGCTTCCATGCAAAGATGTCCCGATTCTCATGGATGAACTCGATGAGCGCGCTTTCCTATTTCGGATCCAAGTTAGCGCTGATGCTGAACTGCTTGGACGAATCGCCAGGCACGAAGTCAACAAGCTTAGTCTCATCAGCCGATTTAAACTTCAAGGCCGGATCATGCTCTGTAGTTGGTTTCTTCAACGAAGTCATATCTGTCGGATCAACATTGGCCTTGTAAAACTTCAACTCTTCTGTTGCACAAACTGACTCAGCATAAGCCGCATCACCTTCTTCATACTCCGGAGCAATCTTGCGGCTCCCATGCACGGTTATAGTTCCCTTGTGACCCGGCATCTTGAGCTGCAGATAGACATAACAAGGTCCTGCCATAAACTTAGCATAAGCTGGCCGTCCAAATAGGGCATGATACGGGCTTCTGATTTTCACCACTTCAAAGGTCAAGGTCTCTGATCTTGAGTTATGCTCATCTCCAAAAGCCACCTCCAGAGCTATCTTACCAACAGGATATGCCGACTTACCAGGCACCACACCATGGAACATCGTATTGGACAGTTTAAGATTTTTATCTGTTAACCCCATGCGACGGAAAGTTTCATAATAAAGGATATTGATACTACTCCCTCCATCTATGAGTACCTTAGTGAACTTATAACCTCCTACCTGAGGTGCCACCACCAGAGCCAGATGACCCGGATTGTAAACCCGGGGCGGATGATCTTCTCTACTCCACACAATCGGCTGCTCGGACCAGCGCAAATAACGGGGCACCGCCGGTTCAACGGCATTCACCACCCTTTTATGAAGCTTCTGATCGCGCTTGTCCAAGCTAGTGGTGAAGACATGATACTGTCCGCTATTCAACTGCTTCGGGTTGCTCTGGTAACCCGACTGCTGCTGCTGCTGATTGCCCTGATGATTATAGCCACCTTGGTTACCCTGATTACTTTGATTGTTATGTCCACCCTGATTACTGTGGAAACCTGAACCGGAATTTCCTCCGCCATATCCCGGCCCATGAGAGCCGAGACCCGAACCGCCTCCTGGTCCATGATCATACCGGAAAGAATCAAAATTTTTGAACTCTTGCATGATGTAACAATCTTTCCAGAGGTGCGTGGACGGTTCCTCCTTCGTCCCATGCTTCGGACAGGGCTGGTTCAACAGATAAGACAAACGGTCCGGATTAGGATTTGGCTTTCCACCGCGCTGGGGCGGTTTACCCTTACGCCGCTGGCCCTTGTCGTGTGTATTAGTATTAGCCACAAATTCTAGACCATGGTCCGCCTTACGCTTGCCGCTGTTTCCATGACCCGCCGGGTTGTGGTGCTGCCCCTTGGTGTTGCCGCTCTTCTTTCCCTTCCCTGTCTTATCATCGTCAGACTCGGGATCCTTGGTACTATCAGAGTTGGCATACTTCACCAGTGCAGCCATGAGGGTTCCCATGTCATTACAATGATGTTTGAGCCGTCCCAACTTCAACTTCAGGGGTTCAAACCGGCAATTGCCTTCCAATGTTAAAACTGCGGTGTCAGCGTTGATGCGATCTGATGAATGCAAAATCTCCGAAACCCGGCGCACCCAATGGGTTGTTGATTCTCCTTCCTCCTGGACACAGGCAGCTAAGTCCACAATTGACATGGGCTGCTTGCATGTATCCTTGAAATTCTGAATAAACCGGGCTCTCAACTCGGCCCATGACCTGACAGAATTAGCCGGTAAGCTTTTTAACCAAGTGCGGGCTGTCCCTTCTAGCATCATGGTGAAGTATTTCGCACATGCCGCATCATCCACATCCAGCATCTCCATGGCCATCTCATAGATTTTGACCCATATTTTAGGGGATAAATCGGTGGTGTAATTCGGTACCTTGCGCGGGCCCTTGAAATTCTTGGGCAGGCGCACATTGCGTAACGCCGGGACAAGACATGGCACTCCCAAAGAACTAGAGGTAACTCCTGGTTCCACCGATGTGGTTGGACGAACCGGAGTAGGCTGACGGGCTTCATGCTGCTCCGCTAACTCGGCCTCTCTGCGTGCCCGAGCCCGGTCCACCACCTCCTGAGCATCACCAGCACCACCCGCCGGGTTATTGCCACGGGGCGGATCACGGTTCCGCGCATTGCTTGATACTGCCGGTTCATCCATACGCCTGCTATAACTCCGGCTTGGACGGGGAGTGGAATGAATCCGGTCGCGACTATATGAATAAGCCTCCTGTTGAACCAACGCTGTCTGAAGAAGCTCCTTAACCCGACGCGTCTCGACCACCGCTGGAGAATCGCCTTCGATCGGGATGGCCGCCAGCCGTGAAGCGGCAGCGATAATGTTGTCCATCGGGTTAGAGTAATGACCCGGCGGTGTGGGGACATGGGGTATTACAATGTTGTTCTGACGAGGCGGATCCGCCAAACGTGGCTGAACCGGCGCCCCTGCTCCAGGTGCCTCCGCCCGGTTTACCACCGGCGGATTACTGGTCCCTGCTCCTGGGGTGTTAAAGAGATTTCTAGCGTCATAAACCGGCGGCAGGCGAGATCGGTGCCTCCTCTTCAGGACTTCATTCAACGCACTCTGATCCAGCATAATCCGGTAAGCTAGTGCATCAAAAGCGGCCCGCTCCGCGGCTATCCTGGTATCCTCAGCTGCTAAGTCGGCTTTGGCCTGGGTGATCTGATCTTTCACTTTCGCGATTTCTGCATTGTGTGCATCCTGATCTGCCGGGTTAACCTCCGCCATCAGCATTGCCAACGCGTCAAACAAATCAGATAGAACCTGAGCCGGTGGTCGCACAGGGCCTCCTGCCCCGGCCGCTGCCGCCGCTGCCGATCCGGAAATCATCGCCGCTGCGGTCGAAGAGTGGAGCGCCGGTTGGGTGCCGGCCATGAAGATCCCAACCCGGTTTGGCAGATCCAAGGGGTCCGTAATACTGTCGCCATCGGAACAACCCCCAATCTGGCCATCTTGTAACTGATATAATGACTCGGTCTCTCCAGTCGATGACTCATCGCCGGAATAAATGACGGTCTCACCACCAGATTCCGATCTATCCTCGGATTCCCCTCCATGGATAACTCCCACGAAGGCACGCTTCATGACAGGCTTGACCCGGGCAGACCTCGCATGCTGAGCCGTTTCGACGAGGTCGGTGCAGATGTCCGGCTCAGGGCCCGGTTCGCTGATCTTGCCAATGAAAACGTGTATGCCATCAAAGGGGACCCGGTACCCGTACTTGATTGAGCCGGCCTCGGGGCCCCAGCCTGCATCGTCGATGTAGAGCTTGCCGCGACAACTCTTGGTCATCCGGCCCACGGCGTAACCCTTGAGTCCTTCGAAGTTGCCCTCCAAGAACTTGAAACCATCGTGCGATAGCCCCACGGTGGGCGCCAACTGTCGTGGTTTTGTCACGGCAGATGTCCTAGAGAAAGGACTTAGTCGTGGAGCCATCACTACGGGTTAGCTTAAAGGGGTTAAAGCGGACAAGGGATGCAAGAGAGTTTTATACTAGTTCGGCCCCTTACGATGAAGGTAAAAGCCTACGTCTAGTTGTGATGGGATTGATGGGGTTTCGATGACTAGGGAGCGAATACGCTTTGCCTGAGTCTCGAGTTGTTGTCTGTTGTCCCTAAACCACTGCCGGGTCGTCCCCTTATATACATGGGTTGACGCCCGCTGGTTTACAGAATCCCGAGGCCGGCTCATAATCGTGTCCGGCTCGGTCTCTGCTACTTCTATCTTACAACACAAGTTTACATATCAATACCGGTTTATGTCTACAGGCCTTAAACCGGCTTAGGGCCCTGGGCCTTCATGAAGCGTCACCATCTGTCTTCATGGACTTCAGATACAGATGAACTACTTATGGGGTTAACCCGGCCTCTCCTGGCCGGTTTATGCCCAGTGGTAATATCCTCAACACGCGTCATGAGGGTAACTTCGGTGGCACACTCCGGCGAGAGCGCAGCCGCAGCCGCCAGGCGCGTGCTAACAAGCTTCGTGAGGGCGACCGCAGTCTGCGTCCGGGTGACCAAGGTAGCCCAAACAGCTGCTGTTGCTTCTCAGGCGGCGGCAGGAACATCTGCCTCACGGATAGCAACTGGCGAGAGCAGCACAACAGTTGTCCATTCCGCAGCGGCGGCCTTAGCTCTGATGGAGGCCGCCCACGACCATGTCGAGGCCGCCCACACCCAGCTCGTGGCGGTCACCGCACAAATCGAACGAAGCTTCCTCGACAATGGTCGGCAACCCACGGCCGAAGAGTTGGCAATTGCTGAGAGCATTCGAGCAGTCGTCCGTTCCTGCGCGGCATACCTTGCCACGATGGAGCCCGGCAAATCCTAAATCGCGGCCGCCCATGCCCAGCTCGTGGCAGCCTATTCCAAAGAGATGGCGGATGCGGATGGTGAGATGCTTGCCGATTATGGTGCGATGGATGCCATGGAGCCCCTTCCCTAGGAGACCGTCCGGCGCGAGCTGGACATGGAGGCGGCGGCGGAGACCGACGAGCACTAGCCGTATTACTCCTCTTTGTTTTGTTTAATTAAGAGCGCCGGTCTTTAATTTGTTAGAGTAATGTTTAGGTCAGCTAGCTCTGTTTAATTGCTGAACTTGCTCGATTAAGAAGTGTGGGTGTGCTGTAGTCTCCTTTGTGTACCCAAATTATGCAATGACGTGGATGACCACTGTAACCAGGGAAATTCGAACCAAAATTTTTGACGTTCAAATTCATCACACACGGGTTAAGCTATCTGAATGGTTTGTGATGTTCACATATCGTACACAGTTCTGAATAAGGGACCCTGTCTGATGACACTTTGCGCGCCAGTTTTTTCGCTGAAGCGATTCCAAATTTTCAGCTTCCACGGAAATATCTACCTCCCCCCCCTACCAAAAGCCACATTTCCCCTGTTTCCGCCTTCCTTTCCAAGTTGAAACCTTCACTCCTTGCTTGCAGCGCCGCCTCCTCGCCGGCGACCCTCCTTCACGCTGCTCGGCCTCGTCTATCCGGGCAGGTAATCCACACCCGACCCTCATCCTCCTCCTCCTTCCACATCCCACATGCCCCAACCACTGGCGTGACACCTTCCACCCAAATCGCTGACCCCTCCACCAAATAAGCGCCGCCCTGATAACCCACAAGTATAGGGGATCGCAACAGTTTTCGAGGGTAGAGTATTCGACCCAAATTTATAGATTCGACACAAGGGGGGCCAAAGAATATTTGAAGGTATTAGCAGCTGAGTTGCCAATTCAACAACACCTGGAGATTAATTATCTGCAGCAAGTAATCAGTAGCAAAGTAATATGATAGTTTTGATAGTAGTAACAATAGCAACGGTAACGGTAACAGTGGTAGCAGTAATTTTGTAGCAAGAGTAATAGTGATGATAGCAGTAGTAACTTAGCAGAAACAATATAAGATAGATTTGTAGGCATTGGATCAGTGACTTGTTGGATGATATTCAACATGAGATAGTTATAACCTAGGGCAATACGGCACTAGCTCCAATTCATCAATATAATGTAGGCATGTATTCCGTAAATAGTCATACGTGCTTATGGAAAGAACTTGCATGGCATCTTTTGTCCTACCCTCCCGTGGCAGTGGGGTCCATATTGGAAACTCAGGGATATTAAGGCCTCCTTTTAATATAGAACTGGCACAAAGCATTAACACATGGTGAATACATGAACTCCTCAAACTACGGTCATCACCGGGAGTGGTCCCGACTGTTGTCACTCCGGGGTTGCCGGATCATAACACGTAGTAGGTGACTATAACTTGCAAGATCAGATCTAAAACATGGATATAATTATGACAACATAAACGGTTTAGATCCGAGTTCATGGCACCCGGGCCCTAAGTGACAAGCATTAAGCATGGCAAAGTCATAGCAATATCAATCTAAGAACATAGTGGATACTAGGGATCAAGCCCTAACAAAACAAACTCGATTACATGATGAATCTCATCCAACTCCTCACCGACCAGCGAGTCTGATGGTTGCTGCTACTACGTCGGTATTTCCCCCAAGAGGAAGGGATGATGTAGCACACCAACGGCAGGTATTTCCCTCAGTGATGAAACCAAGGTTATCGAACCAGTAGGAGAACCAAGCAACACAACGTAAACAACACCTTCACACAAACAACAACACCTCGCAACCCGACGTGTTAAAGGGGTTGTCAATCCCTTCCGGGGTACGGCGCCTCAAGATAGGCAAATGGACGTGAGGTAAATTGTAGTAGATTGATAGATCAAATGCCAAATAAAATAAATAGAGATAAAACGCAGCAAGGTATTTTTGTATTTTGGTTTAATACATCTGAATAAAAAACCAAAGGAAAAATATATCGCAAGGCAAATATATGAGAAATAAGACACGGGGGCCGTAGGTTTCACTAGTGGCTTCTCTCAAGAAAATAGCAAACGGTGGGTAAACAAATTACTGTTGGGCAATTGATAGAACTTCAAATAATTATGACGATATCCAGGCAATGATCATTACATAGGCATCATGTCCAAGATTAGTAGACCAACTCCTGCCTTCATCTACTACTATTACTCCACACATCGACTGCTATCTAGCATGCATGTAGTGTATTAAGTTCACGAAAAAATGGAGTAATGCAATAAGAACGATGACATGATGTAGACAAAATCCGTTTATCTATTGCGGCAGATATGGATCCGATCTTTTTATCCTTAGTAGCAACGATACATACGTGTCGGTTGCCTTTCTGTCACTGGGATCAAGCATCGTAAGATCGAACCCACTACCGGGCACCTCTTCCCATTGCAAGATAAATAGATCAAGTTGGCCAAACAAAACCCAAATATCGGAGAATAAATACGAGGCTATAAGAGATCTTGCATATAAGAGATCAAAGAAACTCAAATAACTTTCATGGATATAAAAAGATATAACTGATCATAAACTCGAAGTTCATCAGATCCCAACAAACAGACCGCAAAAGAGTTACATCATATGGATCTCCAAGAGACCATTGTATTGAGAATTTAGCGAGAGAGAGAGCCATCTAGCTACTAACTACGTACCCGAAGGTCTACAAAGAACTACTCACACGTCAACGGAGAGGCACCAATGGAACTGGTGAACCACTCTGTGATGGTGTCTAGATTGGATCTGGTGGTTCTGGACTCTGCAGCGGCTGGATGAATATTTCGTCGACGCCTCTAGGGTTCTGGTATTTTTTGGGTATTTATAGAGCAAAGAGACGGTCCGGGGTGCACCCGAGGTGGGCACAACCCACCAGGGCGCATCAGGGCCTCCAAGATTGATAATAAAACAGCATGGAACAATAAAAATTTATAGATACCTTGGAGACGTATCAGCATCCCCAAGCTTAACTCCTACTCGTCCTCGAGTGGGTAAGTGATAAAAAAAGAATTTTTGATGTGGAGTGATGTTCATCAAGTCATATCATATTCTTTTCTTTATAGCATGGACATTTGGAATTTTTATGTGATTCAAAGCAATAGTCTAGTTTTGACATAATAATTTAGATACTCAAGCATATCAACAAGCAACCATGTCTTTCAAAATATCAATGGTAAAACAAGTTATCCCTAGCCCATCATGCTCAAACATTGATCCATTCATGAAACACACTCGAATATTAACTACACCCAATACTTGAGCACGATCATATTGCCTCCTAGTTGGTGCTTTTGTAAGAGAAGATGGAGACCCAAATTCAAAATAAAAATTGCATAAAGTAAAGGAAAGGCCCTTCGCAGAGGGAAGTACGGATTTGTAGAGGTGCCAGAGCTCAAAGAGAAAATTTTGAGATAAAAACATTTTGGGAGGTGTATCTATCCCACCAACGAAAACGACGTAGACCTACGAACACTTTCCATGCTGATATGCCATAGGTGGTTCCCAACCAGAAAATAAAGTTTATTCCATTTTCCACTATTCTTTCACTTTCCATGGCTAGCCGTATCCACGGGTGCGTTCCATACCAACACTTTCCAAGGAATTTATTTTTGAAACATAAAGTAAATTCATTTTTGCATTTCGGGACTGGGCATCCCTAAAACCTTTGCCTTACTCTCGTGCAATGACAAGTGAATAAACACTCATCGTGAGAATAACACATCCAACATGGAAAATATTAGCCACCCGTTACCATTCCGCGAGCAAAACAAACACACAAAAGAGAAGTTTATTTTGAAAATTAGAGATGGCACATGCAAATTTGCTTAGATCGGCAAAAGAATACCGCATATATGTAGATATAGTGGACTCATGTGGCAAAACTGGTTTAAAGGATTTTGGATGCACAAGTAGAGGTCATACTTGGTGCAAAGTGAAGGCTAGCAAAAAGATTGAGAAGCGACCAACCAGGAAACGAATAATCTCATAGGCAAGCATTAAGCATAATTAACACCGAATAATGCACCACAAGTAGGATATAATTTTCATTGCATGATTATTGACTTTCGTGCATGCATAGGGAATCACAAACCTTAACACCCATATTCTTACTAGAGCACAATTACTCATCAACATAACTCACATATCACATCATCATATCTCAAAACTATTACTAAGAATCAAGTTTATTTTGTCCAATGATCTTCATGACAACTTTTTACTTTATCCTTCTCGGATATCTATCACTTTGGGACTAATTTTCATGAGTTGCTTTTCATAAGCTCAAACAAATATAAGTGAAGATCATGAGCATAACAAACTTTCTTTCTCTCAAAATAATTTAAGTGGAGCAAGAGAGAATTTCTTCAAAATTTTACTAACTCTCAAATAAATCTAAGTGAAGCAAGAGAGAATTTCTTCAAAATTTTACTAACTCTCAAATAAATCTAAGTGAAGCAAGAGAGCATTTCTTCAAAAATAACAAAGCACACCGTACTCAAAAAGATATAAGTGAAGCACTAGAGCAAGTCCTAGCTCATAAAAGATTTAAGTGAAGCATAGAGAGCAATTCTAATAAGTCATGATATAATTTTGGCTCTCTCAAATAGGTGTGTCCAGCAAGATTTGATGGCTTAAAACACAAAGCAAAGACACATATCATACAAGACGCTCTAAGAAAAACACATATCATGTGACGAATAAAAATATAGCCTAGAGTAAAATACCGATAGTTGTTGGAAGAAAGCGGGGATGCCACTCGGGGGCATCCCCAAGCTTAGTTGGTTGCTCATTCTTGGATAATAGCTTGGGATGCTGGGGCATCCCCAAGCTTAGGCTCTTACATCCTTCCTTCATCCATTGTAAGATAACAAAAAACTTGAAAACTTCAATCAGACAAGACTCAACAGAACCTTTGTGAGATCCGTTAGTATAAGAAAGCAAACTACTACTATAAGTGTTGTATCAAACCAATTCATATTTTGTTTTTGTATTATATCTACTGTATTCCAACTTTTCTATGGCAAAAACTCATCAAAGAAAACCATAGAGCCATCAAAATAAGCACACAACACAAAGAAAACAGAATCTGTCAAAACAGAATAGTCTGTAGTAATCTGACTTTAGCGAATACTTCTGTAACTCCAAAAATTCTACCAAATTAGGACGACCAGGTTAATTTTTATATTAATCTTCTGCAGAAAGAATCAAGGCAAAATCTCTTTTCTGTGACTTATGAAAATTATTTTCGTGAGCACAAAGTTTCTGTCTTTTTCAGCAAGATCAAACAACTATCACCCAAAAAGATCCTAAAGGATTTACTTCGCACAAACACTAATTAAAACACAAAAAACACAATCATACCAGTAGCATAATTGTGCAAACACACAAGAACAGAAAGCAAAAATCAAAAATAAATTTTATTCATTGGGTTGCCTCCCAACAAGCGCTATAGTTTTACGCCCTTAGCTAGGCGTAAGGCAAGGATCTAAATTTTGTCATATTTGTCCAACTCTTCAATCAAACACTTAGAATCCCTCAAAGATTTAGCATAGAGGTTTTCAATAACAACACTCCTAGGAATAAATTCAAAGATTTCATTCTTGCAAAAAGGATCTCTTATTACTTCAACAAAATAAGGGTGGATACTAATCATCTTAAGATCTCCTTTATTGCTATCACTAGAAGTTGCATCCTTGTTTCTGGATCTCCTACACTTTACGGGGGTTTCCTCAATAATTTTAGTGGTAGTAAAAGTCGTGCTTAGATTACTAAAGATTTCTTCCAATTTATCGATCGAGACGGACTTTCTTCTATTCTTTCATGGATTAAAGTACCCCTCTCTTTTAATAGCTTAAAAATGTCCCCGCTTTTGACCATATGATTAGTATATTAGTAGCAAAATTATGCATCTTTTTATGTATAATTTCCATATGATCTTCGGTGAGCATTTTCTTTTCGATAGCATCTAGTCTTTCCATAACATGCTCAAGAGTCAAAATTGTTTCATTAACCATAAGAGGTGGTGAGCCCACTAAATTTCCCATAGCATTAAGAGCATCAAAAGGAGGACTCATTAAGAAATTTCCACCGGTAATCGTATCAAGGACGAATCTATACCAAGTGGTGATGCCAACATGAAAACAACACAGAAGCACAACGGTAGATTGCTTACGGGTAGATCTATTATGAGCATTGAAAATTCTATACCAAGCATCTTTTTAACTTTCTCCTCCCCTTTGTTTAAAGTTGAGAACCTCGTTCTCGGGAGTGCAAGCAATAGAGGAGGAATTATCCATAACGGCAAAACAAGATCTCACACACAAAAACAGATCCGGCAAGAAAATGGCGAATGAAAAAAAGAAAGGCGAATAAAATGGCAAATGTTTGTGAAGTGGGGGAGAGGAAAATGAGAGGCAAATGGCAAATAATGTAAATTGCAAGGGGATGAGATTTGTGATTAGGAACCTGGTTATGTTGAAGATCCTCCCCGGCAACGGCGCCAGAAATTCTCCTTGATGGTTGCTGCTACTACGTCGGTATTTCCCAAAGAGGAAGGGATGATGTAGCACAGCGACGGTAGGTATTTCCCTTAGTGATGAAACCAAGGTTATCGAACCAGTAGGAGAACCAAGCAACACAACGTAAACAGCACCTGCACACAAACAACAACACCTCGCGACCCGACGTGTTAAAGGGGTTGTCAATCCCTTCCGGGGTACGGCGCCTCAAGATAGGCAAACAGACGTGAGGTAAATTGTAGTAGATTGATAGATCGAACGCCAAATAAAATAAATAGATATAAAATGCAGCAAGGTATTTTTGTATTTTTGGTTTAATAGACCTGAATAAAAACTCAAAGGAAAAGTAGATCGCAAGGCAAATATATGAGAAAGAAGACCCGGGGGCCGTAGGTTTCACTAGTGGCTTCTCTCGAGAAAATAGCAAATCGTGGGTAAACAAATTACTGTTGGGCAATTGATAGAACTTCCAATAATTATGACGATATCCAGGCAATGATCATTACATAGGCATCATGTCCAAGATTAGTAGACCGACTCCTGCCTGCATCTACTACTATTACTCCACACATCGACCGCTATCCAGCATGCATCTAGTGTATTAAGTTCATGGAAAACGGAGTAATGCAATAAGAACAATGACATGATGTAGACAAGATTCGTTTATCTATTGCGGCAGATATGGATCCCATCTTTTTATCCTTAGTAGCAACGATACATACGTGTCGGTTCCCTTTCTATCACTAGGATCAAGCACCGTAAGATCGAACCCACTACCTGAAACCTCTTCCCATTGCAAGATAAATAGATCAAGTTGGCCAAACAAACCCAAATATCGGAGAAGAAATACGAGGCTATAAGAGATCAAAGAAACTCAAATAACTTTCATGGATATAAAAAGATATAACTGATCATAAACTCAAAGTTCATCAGATCCCGACAAACACACCGCAAAAAGAGTTACATCATATGGATCTGCAAGAGACCATTGTATTGAGAATTCAACGAGAGAGAGAGAGCCATCTAGCTACTAACTACGGACCCGAAGGTCTACAAAGAACTACTCACGCATCATCGGAGAGGCACCAATGGAAGTGGTGAACCCCTCCGTCATGGTGTCTAGATTGGATCTGGTGGTTCTGGACTCTGCGACGGCTGGATGAATATTTCATCGATGCCTCTAGGGTTCTGGTATTTTTGGGGTATTTATAGAGCAAAGAGGCGGTCCGTGGAGCACCCGAGGTGGGCACAACCCACTAGGGAGCGCCAGGGCCTCCTGGCGTGCCCTGGTGGGTTGTTCCCTCCTCGGGACTCCCCCAAGGTGCAACTAGGGCCCATCTGCTTCCTTCTGGCCCATAAAAAATCATCATGGAGTTCGTAGCATTTGGACTCCGTTTGATATTGATTTCATGCGATGTAAAAAACATGGAAAAAAACAGCAACTGGCACTTGGCACTATGTCAATAGGTTAGTACCAAAAAAAAGATATAAAATGACTATAAAATGATTATAAAATATCCAAGATTGATATTAAAACAGCATGGAACAATCAAAAATTATAGATACGTTGGAGACGTATCAGAGCCTACGAAGGAATTACTCACTCCCGGTGGGGAGCATCATGCAATTGGCGATGGAGAAGGGTTGGTGATGACGAAGAACGAAGATCCCCCTCTCCAAAGCCCCAAACGGACTCCAGATCTGGCCTCCTGATGAAGAAGAGGAGGTGACAGCGGCTCCGTCTCGTGGATCGTGATAATTCTTTCTCCCTGGTTTTTTCCTGGAAAAATAGGATTTTATAGCGTCGGTTTCAGGGTCTGCGAGGCCACCAGGTGGGGACAACCCTCCTGGGCGCGCCAGGAGAGGGGGTGCACCCTGGTGGGTTGTGCCCAGCCAGGTGCCCCTCTCCGGCAGGTCTTGGCTCCAGAAATTCTTATTTATTATGTAAAAATTCCTCGTGAAGTTTCGTTCCATTCCGAGAACTTTTATTTATGCACAAAAACAACACCATGGTAGTTCTGCTGAAAACAGCGTCAGTCCGGGGTTAGTTTCATTCAAATCATGCAAATTAGAGTACAAAACAAGAGGAAAAGCATTAGGAAAAGTAGATACGTTGGAGACGTATCAACTCGCCCAAGCTTAAACCTTTGCTTGTCCTTAAGCAATTTAGTTGATAAACTGAAAGTGAGAAAGAAAAACTTTTACGAACTCGTTTGCTCTTGTTTGCATAAATAAGCTTAAACATCACCCAGGTTTTCAGCCAACATTATAACTAAACATGCCGACAATAACTCTTAAAGATTATATTGACTCATATCAATGACATAATCAACTAGCGAGCAATAATAAGATATCTCAAACAGCAACATGTTGTCAAAACAACCATGATATAATTCACAATAGTGGTATCTCGCTAGCCCTTTCTGAGACCACAAAACATAAATGCAGAGCACCTCCAAAGTTCAAGCAGTGACTAAACACTGTAATTCATGGTAGAAAAGATCCAGTCATGATGCACCCAACATTAGCTACACACAATGCATAAGTCAAGACAGTTGTGCTCTCAGGTTCTGGCGCTTGTTTTAGGAGGTGATGAGACAACATAAAAATAAATATATAGTCCCTTCGCAGAGGGAAGCAGTGATTTGCAGAGGTGCCAGAGCTCAAGTTTTAAAACAGAGGAAAATGATATTTTGAGACATGCACCCTTCTCATTTACTTCATGACCATCAGTTATCAATATCTTCCATGCTAAGCACGCTAGTGGCGGTTCCCAAGCGATAAAAGTGAAGGTTTACTCCCCCTCCACCAACAATCACATTCCACGGCTTGTCCGGAACAACGGGTGCCGTCCAAACCAACAACAGTCCCGGGGGAGTTTTGTTTAATTATTTGCATTTTTTAGTTCGGGATTGGGAATCCCTATTACCGCCCTTTTCTCGTGCGATGGCGAGTGAATAAACACTCGACCTGAGAATAACCCGCTTAGCATGGAAAATACTGACCACCTCCTGTTGTTCCATGAATGATCCAGGTACACAAAAAGGATATTTATTTGAAGTTTTTAGAGGTGGCACATGCAAATTTACTTAGGACGGCAGGGTAATACCGCATATAGGTAGGTATGTGGACTCATCTGGAATAACTTTGGGTTCAAGATTTTTGATGTACAAGCTGAGTTCCCACTTAGTACACGCGAAGGCTAGCAATTAGATTGAGAAGCGGTCAGCTAGAGAGCAACAACGGTCATAAACATGCATTATGCATAAGTAACATTGGACACTAGCATGAGTAGGATATGAACACCATGAACATAAATATCATAGAGGCTATGTTGGTTTTGATTCAACTACATGCATGAACATGTGCCAAGTCAAGCCACTCGAACATTCAGAGGAGGATACCATATCATCATACTACATCACAATCATTTTAACGCAATGTTGATATCCAAGATAAATCATTATCCACTCCTAGCTACTTATGCATGGCATGAGAAACTATAATCTCTAATTGTCATTGCAACCATGTTTAATCATAATGGGCTCAATCATGGATACTAGGTTAAACATATTTACACAAACAGAACAAGTCGAGTTCATATCCGTTTCTCTCTGCCACGGCCAGTTCATCGAATATCGTCATTATTGCCTTTCACTTGCACGATCGAACGATATGAAAATAATAATAGTGCAAGAGTGTCGTGGACTAAGCTGGAATCTGCAAACATTTTATTCAACAGGAGAAGACAAGGTAAAATGGGCTCTTTATTAGTTCAACAATTATTCATATGAGAGCCACTCAACATTTTCATCGTGGTCTTCTCCTCGGTACAACTCGAATAAAAAGAAAAGAAATTCAGAGAAACACACTGAAATATTTTTGGAGTTTTCGGTTTTCTTCAGTAGGCAAATAAAAGGGAAAAGCAAAAACAAGAAAAACTATTTACACGGGAAAGCTCCCAACAAGCAAAAGAAGAACAAGGAAATCTTTTTGGTTTTTCTTTTTAGTATTACAACTAAGCATGCATAGAAGGTAAACTAACTACAACTAATTTTTTTGGTTTTTCAAAAGTTTTTCAAACACACAAGAAGAAAGCAAGAAAATAAATCTAAGCATGGATGATACAATGAAAAAGTGTGAACACCGACAAATGGAATAAGTGGGCATGAATGTAATGTCGGTGAGAACACGTACTCCCCCAAGCTTAGGCTTTTGGCCTAACTTGGTAGTCGATCAGTAGCCTGGATGGTAGTAGGAGTACTGAGGAGCAGGCATCCACTCATCCCACTACTAAGGCTCCCCCTCTGCCTCTGCAGCAGCCTGAGTGTTCCGATAGGCGATGATGTCCGCAGGCATAATCCTATATCCGCCCCTGGCAACAGAATCAAACAAAGCAGGTGCAGGCAAAGGAATAATATCACGAGTTTCAATGCTAAAAACCAGGTTATAAGGAATAGGAATGTTAGGATAATCTCGTGCAAGAAAATGATGGTGTTCCATGGCTGCGCGGTCTAGGTAAACCTTGGTCAGAGGGTAATCATGAGGGCGTATCTCAACATTAAAGTGAGCCGCCAACCGAGTAGCAAAAATCCCACCATGTATTTTACCCTAGGATTTATTAATATGGAGGCGATGAGCCACAATAGCTCCCAAGCTATGAGTGTTGTCGCCCTCTAATGCACGATGTAAAATAGCAAGGTCTGGTGAACTAAGTGCACCCACCTTCTCCCTAGCAAGCAAGCATTGTGTAATGAAAATTGCAAAGTAATGAATAGCAGGAAAATGCAAGCCAGCAGCAGTGGTAGCTGACACCCCTCTCTCATCTCCCACTGTCAAAGTGCGATAAAAGGCCTCAAACTCAGCCGGCCTAGGCTCAGCTAAGCTCCCATTAGAAGGGATCAGGCAAATGTTACAAAATTCAGTAATTGGTATTTGATGGTTTTCAGCATATAAATCAAAGCTCACTCAGGAGGATTATTCCTAAGAAAGAAAGTAAAATTTTGAAGAAATATGTTTGTGAGGATTTGATGCTGTTCACACTCATCTGCGATGAAGTCGGTGAGGCCGGCATTAGCAGCATATTGTGTGAACTCCTGAAGGATTCCAGCCTCTTCCAGAAACGGGGTGTGTGTCCATTCACACGGCCGTACTTCCCCAACCTCTGAGGATGGAGATCACTATCAGATGACTCCCCAATAACACCCTTGGAGTTCTTCTTAGAGCCAAACTTCCTAAAGATATTCATGATTTTCCTATGAACAAAAATTCCGAAACTTTTAGTCCACAAAATTTTCTCAACAAAAATTCACAAAATTGATAGCAACTACTCATAGGGATACATAGAGGCCATAGCAAGCATTCAAACTACTTAGAACTCTAAGAATTCAACATGCAAGCTCATCTACAGCAGCACCGAGAGTAGCTAATTATTCAAAATATAAACCACTAAAACAAAAACTAATTGGACAAACGGTGGAGTCACATACCAAGCAACAATCCCCCGAAACAGTTTCAGAAACGGAACTTCGAGCAAAGAGATCGAAATCTGCGGGTTTGAGAGCAAGAACACGGGAGAGAGAGCAATAGAGATTTTTTCTGGAGGTAAGTGATGATGTGGGATGAAGAGATAAGTGAGGGGGCCCACGTGGGGACCACAACCCACCAGGGCACGCCTAGGGGTCCTGGCGCGCCCAGGTGGGTTGTGCCCACCTGGTGCACCTTCCTCTGATATTGTTTGCACCAGAAATTCTTAAATATTCAGAAAAAATTGTATTAAATTTTCAGAGCATTCTAAGAACTTTTATTTTTGGGTCATTTTTTTATTGCACGGGAAATTCAGAAAATAGACAAAACATGGCATTTTATTTTATTTAACTAATAAAAACAGAAAACAAAGAGTAAGGACAGAAGGTAGTGCTTACTAAATTCATCAACTTCATACCGCTCAAAAATGATTCATTAATAAGGTTGATCAGGTCTTGTTAACAACCACTTTCGATTAGCATGAAACCGAAGAACTTTCGTAAATCACTAAGTTACCTCAATGGGGATATGAATGTCCCCAACAATAAGCATTTCATATTTCTTTTTGACGTAGGTACAGGTATTTGAAAACTTCTAACTGTGATTGTCGGAGATTTTTCAATAACATTAATACCATTCACTTGGAATTGTTTCTTCAGAAAGTGCACCGTATGCTCATTACCATTGATATGAAAAGTGACCTTGCTTTTATTGCAATCAATAACAACCCCTGCAGTATTCAAGAAGGGTCTACCAAGGATAATCGACATGTTGTCGTCCTCGGGCATCTCAAGTATAACAAAGTCAGTCAAAATAGTAACATTAGCAACAACAACGGGCACATCCTCACAAATACCGATAGGTATGGCAGTTGATTTGTCAACCATTTGCAAAGATATTTCAGTAGGTGTGAGCTTATTCAAATCAAGTCTTTTATATAAAGATAAAGGCATAACACTAACACCAACTCCTAAATCACACAAAGCAGTTTTCACATAATTCTTTTTGATGGAGCAAGGTATAGTTGGTATTCCCGGATCTCCAAGTTTTTTAGGCACTCCATCTTTAAAAGTATAATTAGCAAGCATAGTGGAGATTTCAGCTTCCGGTATTTTTCTCTTATTAGTGATGATGTCTTTCATATACTTTGCATAAGGAGGCATTTTCAAGATATCAGTCAAGCGAGTACGCAAAAAGACTAGCCTCAGCATTTCAGCAACGCGTTCAAATTCTTCATCATCTTTCTTTTTAGTCGACTTGGGTTGAAAAGGCATAGGTTTTTGAACCCACGGTTCTCTTTCTTTACTGTGTTTTCTAGTAGTGAAGTCTCTTTTATCATACCTTTTATTCTTAGGTTGTGGGTTATCAAGATCAACAGGTGGTTCTATCTCAACATCATTATCTGGTTCTTTTTCATTATTTGGTTGAGTGTCTTCATGAACATCAGCATTATCTTTTTCATTATCACTAGGTGGATGTTCATTACCAGATTGAGTTTTAGCATCAGAGATAGAAGTTTCATTATCATTATCAGGAGGTTTTTCTACTTCAGGTTCACTAGAAGTATGCAAAGTCCTATCATTTTTCTTCCTCTTTTTCTTTTTAGAAGGACTAGGTGCACTAGTGTTATTTCTTTGTGAGCCTTGTTCAATTCTTTTTGGGTGTCCCTCAGGATAAAGTGGTTCCTAAGTCATTTTACATCCTCTAGTTGCAACTCTAACAGCAAAGTCATGTATATTATTATTCATTTCATCAAGCAACTCTCTTTGAGATTTAGCAACTTGTTCTAACTGAGTTTGAACCATAGAAGCATGTTTTCCAACACCTCTAACATCATTTGAGATTCTAAATAACAAGTCACTCAAGCGAGCAATCATATAAGAGTTGTATTTCAATTGTTTCATAACATTTGCATTGAAGTGATCTTGTTTTCTAATGTAGTTTTCAAACTCATAAAGGCATTGGCTAGGGTGCATATTGTGAGGATTATCATTATCATTGAACTTCATTAAAGAATTTACCTCTACCACCTTAGGCAGTGGTGGTGTATTAAGCCCATGTATTTCTTCAATAGGAGGTAAATTTTTAACATCCTCAGCTTCAATACCTTTTTCCTTCATAGACTTCTTTGCCTCTTGCATATCTTTAGGACTGAGATATAATATACCCCTCTTATTCGGAGTGGGTTTAGGCGGTGGTTCAGGAAGAGTCCAATCATCATAATTTTTTAGTATGTTATTCAATAATTCTTCAGCTTGCCCAACAGTTCGTTCCCTGAAAACACAACCAGCACAACTATCTAGGAAGTCCCTAGAAGCATCGGTTAGTCCATTATAGAAGATATCAAGTATTTCATTTTTCTTAAGAGGATGATCAGACAAAGCATTAAGTAATTGGCAAAGCCTCCCCCAAGATTGTGGGAGACTCTCTTCTTTAATTCGCACAAAGTTAAATATTTCCCGTAAGGCAGCTTGTTTCTTATGAGCAGGAAAATATTTTTCAGAGAAGTAATAAATCATATCCTGGGGACTACGCACACAACCAGGAGTAAGAGTATTGTACCAAGCTTTAGCATCACCCTTTAATGAGAATGGAAATAATCTGAGAATATAATAATAGCGAGTTTTCTCATCATGAGTAAAAAGGGTGGCTATGTCATTCAACTTAGTGAGATGTGCCACAACAGTTTCAGTTTCATAACCATGGAAAGGATCAGATTCAACCAAAGTAATTAACTGTGGGTCGATAGAGAATTCATAATCCTTATCATCAATAAAGATTGGTGAAGTAGCAAACTTAGGATCATACTTCATTCTAGCATTCAGAGATTTTTCTTTATACTTGCATAATAATTTCTCGAGATCATCTCTATCCCTACAAGCAAGAATATATCTAGTTGTCTCCTCATTCATAACATAACCTTCCGGTACCTTAGGCAATTAATATCTAGGAAGGCTAGTTCTAGCAGGTGTTTCAGGAGTTCCAGTTTCAAGCTCATCATCAGATTCAACAACATCATGTTGTATTACTCTAGCAATTTGTTCATCAAGAAATTCACCAAGTGGCACATCATCATTATCAAGCAAGGTACTAGCATCATCATAAGCATCATTCAGAGTAGAAGTAGCATCATCAATAACTTGCGACATATTAGAATTGATAGCATGTGGTGGTGTTGCAAGTTTACTTATAACAGAAGGTGAATCTAAAGCAGAACTGGATGGCAGTTCCTTACCTCCCCTCGTCTTTGAGGGGAATATCTTAGTCTTGGCATCCTTCAGATTCTTCATAGTGATAATTTGGTAATAATCCCAAGTGACTCAACAAATATAGCTATGCTCCCTGGCAACAGCGCCAGAAAAAGCTCTTGATAACCCACAAGTATAGGGGATCACAACAGTTTTCGAGGGTAGAGTATTCAACCCAAATTTATAGATTCGACACAAGGGGAGCCAAAGCATATTTGAAGGTATTAGCAGCTGAGTTGTCAATTCAACCACACCTGGAGATTAATTATCTGCAGCAAGTAATCAGTAGCAAAGTAATATGATAGTTTTGATAGTAGTAACAGTAGCAATGGTAACGGTAACAGTGATAGCAATAATTTTGTAGCAAGTGTAACAGTGATGATAGCAGTAGTAACTTAGCAGAAACAATATAAGATAGATTCGTAGGCATCGGATTGGTGACTTGTTGGATGATATTTGAGACAGTTATAACCTAGGGCGATACGACACTAGCTCCAGTTCATCAATATAATGTAGGCATGCATTCCGTAAATAGTCATACGTGCTTATGGAAAGAACTTGCATGACATGTTTTGTCCTACCCTCCCATGGCAGCGGGGTCCATATTGGAAACTAAGGGATATTAAGGCCTCCTTTTAATAGAGAACCGGAACAAAGCATTAACACATAGTGAATACATGAACTCCTCAAACTACGGTCATCACCGGGGGTGGTCCCGACTGTTGTCACTCCGGGGTTGCCGGATCATAACACATAGTAGGTGACTATAACTTGCAACATTGGATATAAAACATGGATATAATTATGATAACATAAACGGTTCAGATCTGAGTTCATGGCACCCAGGCCCAAAGTGACAAGCATTAAGCATGGCAAAGTAATAACAACATCAATCTAAGAACATAGTGGATACTAGGGGTCAATCCCTAACAAAACTAACTCGATTACATGATGAATCTCATCCAACTCCTCACCGACCAGCGAGCCTACAAAGAAATTACTCACTCCCGGTGGGGAGCATCATGGAATTGGCAATGGAGAAGGGTTTGTGATGACGAAGAACGAAGACCCCGTCTCCGGAGCCCCAAACGGACTCCAGATCTAGCCTCCCGATGAAGAATAGGAGGTGACGGCGGCTCCGTCTCGTGGATCATGATAATTCTTTCTCCCTGATTTTTTTCTAGAAAAATAGGATTTTATAGCGTCGGTTTCAGGGTCTGTGGGGCCACCAGGTGGGGACAACTGTAAGTGCATCTAGTGCCACCCCTAGTTGGTTTTGGAGTATTGACGACAAACTTGGCTGAGGGACTAATGTGTTTGTGAGAATTACAGGATAACACATTGAGGGACTAATGATTCGGTTTACCAACCAGAGATGACCCCTAAAAATGTGTGAAGACATTGAAGACAATGGTGGTCTGGGAAGATATTCAGAACGAAGTTTATGACTCGAGAAGACATTCACGTGAAGACTATGGAGTTCGAAGACATAGTTGTGTCGTAGTTTCCTTTTCTTCTTTGTTGAGTCATAGGAACCACCGCACTGTTAAGTGGGGTCCAAGTGAACAAAGTCAGAGTGACTAAAGTGATGCTCAACCAAATGTTATGTCTTCGAGCGAAGACAATGAGAGCAAATCTTATCCAGAGTTGGATGAGTCAGCTTTACTTGTAGCCTAAGTCGAGCTGCCACATGTGTTTGAAATCTGACCGTTGGACACGTGTCAGTTCCTTAGTGACCCAGGGTCATTTTGGACAAATCAGGTCGGGTTGCCTCCTGGCTATAAATAGCCCACCCCCTACACCATAAATTGGTGGCTGCTCAGAGTTAGTGCACGGCTTTTGTCGTTTGAGAGCAACCCACCTCTGAAGCATTTGACAGAGAAATCCTTGCGAGGACAAAGCCCAAAACACCCAGAGCCAAAGAGTGTTAGGCATCACTGAAATCTCTCTGTCCGCGTGATCTGAAGACTTGTTACACTTGAGGACTGTGAATCCTCTAGTCGGTTAGGCGTCGCGTTCTGAGCATCCAACACTACTGGAATTAGCTTATTTGCCGTCTGCCAGTTCTTTGCCGTCTGCTAGCTGACGGCAAAGAAGGTCTTTGCCGTCCGCTTACGAAAAACGGACGGCAAAGAACTGGCTGATGGCAAAGAAGGATTTTGCCATCAGCCAGTTCTTTGCCGTCAGCTGGCTGACGGCAAAGAGAGAGGTGGCCCCACTTATGAGCTGATTAGATAAAACTTAACGGCTCCCCTCTTTGCCGTCCGCTAGCAGACGACAAAGCACGGCGGACGGCAAAGACCTAACCTCACTAACCTAACTAACGGCAGAGCCCCCCACCCCCTTCCTCTCTGTTTCTCTCCACGACTAGATCGACCCCCCGCCGCCCCCCGCCGCCCGGCACCGCCCCCCACCCGCCGCCGCCCCCAGCACCCGCCGCC
>NC_057805.1:403702369-403706041 GCF_018294505.1 Triticum aestivum
GACACCCCAAGCCCGACACCACACCCCGACCCCGAAACAGCACCTCGACCCCGACACGGGACCCCGACACCGACACGACACCCCGACCCCCGACACCTCCCGAAAAGGTGCTCTTTGGCCTTCCAGAGGCCGACGGGGTCATATATTTTTGAATTATGAGTTCGTCATATATTTTTCGATTTTGTTATGAAAAACATCATATATAATTGTGTTGATTGGGTAGATTTAAATGCGCAGTTGTTTCATCGCTGCGAGTTTTGGTGTTTGTAACGCCCACGATGCGGCTATATCTCCCACGTGTCGAGGCACGACTTAGAGGCATAACCGCATAGTGGTTTTGTCGCAAGAAGGGTCATCTTCACACAATCCCATGTAATGAACAAGAATGGGATAAAGAGTTGGCTTACAATCGCCACTTCACACAATACATGAATAAAATTCATACATCATCCAAAATACAATCATATATAGACCGACTACGGTCAAGATCCAGATGAAAATAAGACAACCCCAAATGCTAGATCCCCGATCGTCCCAACTGGGCTCCACTACTGATCATCAGGAAAAGACACATAGTAACGACCACGTTCCTCGTCGAACTCCCACTTGAGATCGACCCCATCATCTGCACTGGCATCGTCGGCACCTGCAACTGTTTTGGTAGAATCTGTGAGTCACGAGGACTCAGCAATCTCACACCCGCGAGATCAAGACTATTTAAGCTTATAGGAAAGGATGGTGTAATGAGGTGGAGCTGCAGCGGCAATAAGCATATATGGTGGCTAACATACGCAAGAGAGAGCGAAAAGAGAAGCAACGGAGCGGTCATCATCTAGCAATGACCAAGAAGTGATCCTGAACTCCTACTTACGTCATACATAACACAGACCGTGTTCACTTCCCGGGCTCCGCCGAGAAGAGACCATCACGGCTACACACGCAGTTGATGTATTTTAATTGGGTCAAGTGACAAATTCTCTACAACCGGACATTAACAAATTCCCATCTGCCTCATAACCGCGGGCACGGCTTTCGAAAGATAATACCCTGCAGGGGTGTCCCAACTTAGCCCATCATAAGCTCTCACGGTCAACGAAGGATAAACCTTCTCCCGGAAAGACCCGATCAGTCTCGGAATCCCGGTTTACAAGACATTTTGAAAATGGTAAAACAAGACCAGCAAAGCCCCCGAATGTGCCGACAAATCCCGATAGGAGCTGCACATATCTCGTTCTCAGGGCACAACGGATGAGCCAGACGTCGGGTTGGCATAGACCCTGGTTGCCCAGGGGGCGCCGGACATCGCTCGGTTTGGGCCAGCACTCGAAGGAGCACTGGTCCGGGGGTTAAAATAAAGATGACCCTCGGGCTCGTGAAAACCCGGGGGAAAAGGCTTAGGTGGCAAATGGTAAAACCAAGGTTGGGCCTTGCTGGAGGAGTTTTATTCGAGGCGAACTGTCAAGGGGGTCCCATAAATCACCCGACCGCGTGAGGAACGCAAACTCAAGGAACATAATCCCGGTATAACAGAAACTAGGGCGGCAAGAGTGGAACAAAACACCAGGCATAAGGCCGAGCCTTCCACCCTTTACCAAATATATAGATGCATTAATTAAATAAGAGATATTGTGATATCCCAACATATCCATGTTCCGACATGGAACCAACTTCAACTTCACCTGCAACTAGCAACGCTATAAGAGGGGCTGAGCAAAAGCGGTAACTTAGCCAAACAACGGTTTGCTAGGAAAGGATGGTTAGGGGCTGACATGGCAAAATGGGTGACATGATATAGCAAGTGATAGGTAGCCCAGCATGGCAATAGAGTGAACAACTAGCAAAGCAAAGATAGAAGTGATTTCGAGGGGTGGTCATCTTGCCTGCAAGGTTCTCAGAGTTGTCGAAAGCTTGATCCTCGGAAGCGTACTCAACAGGTTCCTCGTTCACGAACTCGTCTCCCGGCTCTACCCAAGACAAGAACACAAACAAACAGAACCACAATCAACCACGAGAAATGCACAAGCAACATGATGCAAAACATGTATGATATGCAAGATATGATATGCGATGCATATGCGTGCTCCGGAAAGAAAATGATGAACATGACAGTAACTTGGCAAACCAAGCATGCCACTGGAAAGATGAGATGATTTCGGTCGAAATCGATATAAGGATCACCGGAAACGGATGCTCGGTTTACAAATGGCAAGCAAAACAAGAATGACACGAATCTGCGATTAACATCATGATAGCACTTAAAATGCAACAAGTAACAAGCTACAGCACTCCAACATAGCAACAAAGCATATGACAGTAAACTACAGGAGATTCTTGACAAAAGATGAATACTGAGCTATGGCTAGATCACAACATAACAAGCTCAAACAAGCATGGCAAAAGTGCAAAAGATAACAGGTTCACAGACTTAGTGAAAAACTGGACATGGCAGAAAACAGCATCAGGTAGCAATGTTCAGAGCACGAAATCAACATGCTACAGGCACTTAACATAGCAAAACAAGGCATGGCAGTGTTCTACTAAATGCATATGACAAAAGTCCCTTACTGACCATAAGCCAAAAAGGACCAGAAGATATGATGGCAAGCATGTAAACATAGCAAGTTTCGTTATCAGGTTTCAGACTTAGCAGAAAAACAGAGCATGGCAGAAACAATAATATGAGGGCATCTTTGTGAGCTTGATGCACTCACTACAGAGCAATGCATGACAAAACAAGCATACCTACAGCAAGATGGCAAGTTTATGAAGCTAACAATGGCAAGAACAAAAGCATAGCATGTATGGATCAACTACAACAAGCTTGGCAAAATTGCATATCATGTTAAGAATCTGCCAGAAATATTTTATAGCAAAAATAGAGCAAGATTGAGTCATGCTATGGTACTCCATAATTGCAAACAAGGGCAGGAATGGATCAATTACAACTATAGCTACAAAACATCCTTAGTGAACATCTCCAAAATATGCATGGATCTCTCTGTAGCATCAAGTTTACATGGCAACAAAATAACAGCAGACAAGGACTTAGAGAAATCACCAAGTCCCTGAAATCAGAAACATTACGGAGCCTACTTTGCATGCTTGTGCTAGTCACCACAGAGATCATAAAATACATGGCATATACCACTGGAAAGATGGCATGGCATACTTCAAAACACATGTAGAGCTCATGCCCATAAGATGCACAGATTTAAAGATACAAAAATGACAAATCTCCAAGTTCTGATAAGAACCAGCAGATAGCAGCAACTAGCCCTCTTCCAACAGAGATTTGGGCATCAAGATGACCTCTAATGAACATGGTGCAATTGAACGAAATGTAGAGCATCACGAGACAAACAATTTGACATATTACACGCGTGAATCGGAGCTACATGCAAGGAGTTATGCAACTATGAACAGAGGCACTTGTTGTAAAAATCTAGGACTCAGAAAATTAGAGGGGGGCTCGGGGTCAACCTGCGCGTTGACCCGATCTGGATCGGGAGCAACAGGAGCTCGGCCTCGCCGACGCCGGAGGAGGAGATGCGGCCAGCGGGACGCGACGAGGAGGAAGGAGGCGGCCGGAGGGGCGACGTCGAGCGGAGGGAGCTCCGGCGGCGATGGGGCGCCGGCGGGCGCCGGCGGGCGCGGCGAGCCGCGGCGGGGCGG